>NC_133526.1:88660589-88961889 GCF_048544455.1 Silene latifolia
AGGGTCCAATTGCTCATATAGATGGTCCAGGCCAAATTCCTTCATAGATCTGTCCATGGCTTCTAGAATTTGCTCTACTGCCCGGTACATTAGAACTTTGATCCTTAAATCTTCGTTCAGATATTGGTGCCTTAAATCCTTCGACAGCGACGGGTAGTATTTTTCCCAAAGGGTACTCGGGTCCTTTGGGTGGCAAAAAATCAGAATTGTCACAAATAGGCATCTTAGGGCCGCTGGCATTTGAACCGTTATAGCTTCATCTATGCACATTTCCACTGTGTTTTCAAGTTCTAGTAATCGTAATATCAATGCCACTTCTTGGAATGTGGCGGATCTACAGCCTTCCACCGTGCACAGGTGTTCGAAAGACTTAGGTCCACGGACATTTAATAATAAATACTTGGGAACTTTACCATCAGTGTCACTATTGTAAATGTTGAAAAACTCTGTCAAAGGCGTCCTTGCTCGTTTTTCACTTAAAATGACATCTTCCAGATTCTCATTTGGCCTAATCTGGATAGTCTGCACATTGGCTAGGTGAATTTGGAGCGGCATAACTGGTGGTTTCATTTCATACAGATCAAGTCCATATATACGCCACATTGCCTCACATGGAGATACCCATCTTCCAGATTGGAAACGTTCGATCTCATCAATTACTCGTGGGGCATCAGTTGGCGTAACATTAAATGAAACTTTGTCATGTCTCTTGTAGACGTACTTATACAAATACTTAACTGCTTGTATTGTTGAACACACTTTAACATTCAAGTGGAAATCTAACAAAGCGATCAGATGGGGGTTGTAAGGTATCACCCAACGGTTATCTAATGTATGTTTTCGAACCTGTGTTGCAGTGTTTATACTCTGGATACCCGTCAGCGTTGTGGGTAGTCTCTGGTTTAAATTGTTTCGGATAGCCATATTTGCAATGTCCTTTGGTCTTTTTTAATGCATACACGCACATGTCGGATCCAATTTTCCACATGAGCCATGCATCATGTGCTTGAGCACTGACGTCCGGAGAGTTTCGTTCTGCACTATAGGTATTTCGGCACAAATAAACTTGTCGAAGTCAGCTGGGCTATTTATTTTGTATGCAGGCTTCGGTATGATTAAGAAATGTGCATATGGAAGGCCCCTTTTCTTAAACACCACAACATAGATGAAAGCGACAACCTCCCCAAATATTGTTACCTCCATAATTTTTTTTTTCAAAGACACAAGCTTTGCGCGGAAAATCCTTGAAACAATATCCGGCCGATTCTGGGGTTCTTCTCCCACACCAAGTTCTCGTTTTATTTCAGGCCAAGTAGCGTTACAAGTCATTGTTACAAATAGGTCAGGCTTTCCATACCGTTGCACGAGAGACATTGAATTTAGGTATCTCTTCTTCATGTCTCGAGGTCTCCCGATGTAATTTGCTAGAAGTACGACCCTACGCCTAACATTTGTTGCACAGCTCTAACCAGCCTCTACCGTATCTAATATACCTTGGTACAATTCAGCCCTGACGGTATCTTGGTTGTTTCGGTAGAAATCGAGATGCGTGTTCTCAAGTTTTACATACATGTCAACCACATATTGTCGGAAACACCTCACAGCCCGTAGAAGCATGTTTCCTGGGCAATTTTTAGACTTATAGCAGTAATATTCTTTTTTTTTTTTGGTAAAATGTGAGAAATTATATTATAAAATAAACAAGGTTACAAATGGTGAGTATTCATCAATTAGCCATCTAACACATACAAATCTTTCTGCCTTAACCAATCTAAGTCCGTTTTAGTTAAAACCTTGTAATCCCTTCCTCGAACTCGAGCTTTAACTTCATCAATCACTTGGTCTGCCAATCTCTCTGGCCTTAATAGCACCCCTTCCATGTTACTTATGTTCCTCTGCTGCCAAATATGATATATCACACCCCACATCAGAGCTGCTTGCACTCCTTTTTGCAGCTTCGAACCTGTCCTTTGTGTACACCATATAATCATGTCATTCACTGGAAAATTGATCCGCATTTTCTGACTGATAGCCTGTATGACTCTCCTGCTGTAGATGCATTCACATAAAATATGTTCAATGCATTCAGTCTCCTGCTCACAGAGCAAGCACTTATCATCAATATCCAGACCATACCCAATCAGCTTGTCTCTCGTTCTCAAAGCTCCATGTGCAACTAACCAACCTGTGAACTGATGCTTTGGTATCACATGATCATTCCAAAGACAATTATACCAGGTCACCTTTGGATTTGTGCCCTTGAGCCATTCATAGCAGTCCTTAGGAGAGTACTCTGACTGAGCACTCCATTTACCAGCAGCATAACCAGGGAGCATCTCCTCCTTTACCTTGCATATCCTTCTCCAAACCCAACTAGAGCTATTAGATGGAGTATAGTCCAGCCAATCCCTCCCTTTCAGATAATTCTTTTGCACCCACTTCACCCATATAGAGTCTTTCTTTATAGTTATCCAGTGCACTAGCCTTCCAATCATAGCTTTGTTCATTATTCCCTGATCTTTCAGTCCTAGACCTCCCTCTTCTTTTGGCCTGCATAATTTTTCCCAGGCTACCATTGGCACCCTCCTATACTCAGTACTACTATCCCACAGAAAGTTTCGACAGGTGGCTTCAATCCTGCTAATTATCCCTTTGGGGATGATGAACATTGAAGCCCAATACGAATGTAAAAAGGAAAGGACAGCCTTGACTAGTACCAATCTCCCCGCATAGGAGAATTTCTTTGCCCCATAGTTATGAATCCTGCTACAGATCTTCTCATTCAAACACTCACAGTCACTCTTCTTCATTCTGGTTGTCTGAATTGGCATTCCCAGGTACTGGCAAGGCAGCTGTCCTTCAACAAAACCTGAGACTCTCAGGATATCTTGTTTTATATGATCAGGCACACCCTGGAAATTCTCCTATGCGGGGATCTCCTAGTGCACGCCGTTGTATGCTTCCTGCAACAATTTTTTTGTTAAAATATTATAATCGGTCACGCCACAAATTCAGTACAGAAAACGTTTTTAGAAATTAAGAGTTAAGTTTAGTGAAACAAAGTGCATACAATTTGTCTCCTCCTCTAATAAGCCTTTTGCATCAATGAAATTAGAAGCAGGACGTGTTACAACAAGGTTTATACAACTATCTTCTGTTTTCTTTAGCCTTTGGTGCCAGCCGCACTCCCCGTAAGTAGGGATGGCAATGGGTAGGGTCCACCCGGACCCGGACCCGAAATTTTCCCTTTGGACCCATACCCCACCCAGACCTGCAAGGGTCTAAAATTTAAGGACCCATACCAGGACCCTATGGGTAAGGGTCGGGTCTGGGTCTACCCGCGGGTCCGAATTTTAGCCACTTTAATAACAGGATTAACACTTATGGGGTCTATAATATTAAAAAAAAATCATACTACTTTAATATTATGAGTTTATTAATCTTTATTGTACACTACCAAATCCAATATACATACCAAAGAGATTAAGAAAGACAAAGAAGACCTAAATTAATTTTACCTCCAAATACAAGTGAAAGAATCATACTCGGAACCCTAAAATCAATATCGCACTTGATAGCCGTCTCCATCTGACTATCGCTGGCTGACGTTAATGGTAGTTGTCGGTCGCCGCCTATTAGAGAGGTGGTTGCCCGTCGCGTATCAGTGTTGTGGTGGTGTAGATACCTCATTTCTGCACATCCCGCAAAACCACCCGGTGATGATTGGGCCGCATGTTTGGTACGCGGAACCATTTATTACAGTTCGTAAGTTTATCGTCAAGTGATAGCTCAAATACTTGTGTCTACCCCTTGATCATCATCTATGCGCCAATACGGTCGTTTTGACAGTAATTAGAGTTCATTTGGAGTCCGGGTCAAAAACCGCTTCATTTTTCTAATAAACCGTTTAAAATGCCGAGTCGGAATGTCCTCGAATATTCCGGATATTTTTATTCCATAAATTAATTTTATATCTTTTGGTAAAATATATCCCGAAAATCTTGTTTTAAAGGATAAGGAAGTTGAGATTCACCGCATTTCCATAAAAGAAACGCAGAAATCTTTCTTCTGCAGGAGGAAATCTCTGGGGAAAGGACGCAGCACCAGCTGCGCCTCTTCGAAGGATCGCAGCAGCTGCTGCGCCTCTTCCCCAGCTCTTTTCTGCGTGTTTTCAGATTTTTCCGTGATTTGTTTCCAAAATTTGAGTCATTCCATAACTCTCCATATTTTCTAATATAAATAGGGACCTTCGTTCCACATATTTTTCACACGAGTGTCTGCCCTTCTCTTCTCCCTTTGCATTCTAAGACCGTGCTCTAAGCTTTTGACGTCTACGTGCTAGATCAATCGACCACGTAAGCTCAGATCATTCTGAGTACCAGTCACATTGCATGTCCGACCAATTTGACCACTACACATCAATCAATTTAATCTAAATCCTCTTACGAGGGCAATTTCTACATACATTCGAGTCGAGCAATCACTAAATCGATAACTTAGTTAATCTCGTTTCGTCAAACATGTAAGTCTGAGGGTGTAAATCCCATCTTTTTACTATATTTTATTTATTGTATTAAATAATGTGAGGTTTACGTCAAAAGTATGCCTAAAATCAGTTTCTAAAGCCTTTCATTAAACTAATTTTACGTATTAACAATGGGCAGACCTCTTCGAAGAGTCGCAGCAACTGCTGCGCCTCTTCCAGGGGGTTGCCAATGTTCCTGCTTTTCTTCTTGTTCCTCGGTTCTCTGTTAATTCATTCCTTTTGTCTAAATTTCTTGTTTTTTTCTTTCAATTATACATAATAAATCTTTTAATACATCCTAAAAATAATTATGCTTTGCGGTTCAAATCCTTTATAATCAATATTTGCGGGTTTTCACCATTAAATCAAACTCGGATTTTTAGAGACTCAATTCGTTCATATCAAGTTTCTGAGATTCCTCTTTTGTACATATTTTTACAGTTTATTTCCAGTTTGTCACGCCTTTCAAATCGCTTCCGTCTACGTATATAAACCTAATTTAACATAATTCGTTTTAATTCGTTATAATTCATTTTAACCCATTTTAACTCGTGTTTATTGCTTTTATGACGGTCTCATATGTTAATAATACGCTAAAATCACTTTTACTTGAGTCAAGAATCGATAATCAACCCTTAAACCTACCAACAAACGTAACAAACCCGCAGTTCTGACTTCACAGCCAGAACTCACCTCAGGAACAGACGCAGTGACCACTGCGCCTCTACCAAGGGACGCAGCAATGTTGCGCCTGTTCCGGGGTGAATTCTGTCCCTGAACTCCGTTCTTGCTCTGACCCTAATCTTTAATTATATAATTAATTGACTATTAATCGTAATATCCCCTCTTAATCTGTCTATATTTTGTTTTCCTTTCTTTTCTCAAATTATCCGTCTTAAATATATTTTTGACGTAAATCGTTAATTCGTTGTAATTTATTGTAATTTTAATTATCGCAATTTATTTATTTATTGTATTTATTATGGATGATTTATTTACTTGTTCTTCACATGTAATTAATTCTAAACCCTAATTCGACATTAATAAGTGCTAATTACTTGTTCACCGACTTAGTCTAATTCACATGCTAGGATTAAAACGATGGATGTTGCATTGCATACATATAATCGACAACATATCAAATATAAATAACTTCCCTAATCATTAGTAGAGGCCGCTATCGAGGCGGGCGGGATTAGGTGTTCAGTAAAAGGACTTCCTAATACGTACCCTCACCCCTTACTCCAGATCTCTGTGAACTTCCGTGTTCATTGGCATCCACGAGAGTTATTCTAGACATAGAATGCTAAGGGTAACGAGTTCTTAGTGTTCATGTCACTACTTTGTGTCTTGACATGACACGAGGTATTCGAACGGTTCCAATTTCCCATAAAAATTGGTGGCGACTCCACAAATGCAAACGCTTGTTCCCAAGCGCCCCTCTGGGCCCATGTCCATAGGTGCTGGTTTCCTTGTGTAAGTGGTGGAGTGGTGGTATTGTCAAAAGAGTTTGGTTGGGTTTTATCACTTTATGGGATGAGGGAAGAGAAAGAGACTTTAGTTACTTTGTTCAGAAAAGTTGTGATTTTGATTTTTTTTTTCTTAATAAAGGGTCTAAGGGTCGGGTATGGGTCTCATAACTTAGACCTGGACCCGGACCCGAAATATTTTCTTAATACCCATACCCGCCACATACCCATTGGGTCTGAAAAAATAAGACCCATACCCGACCCATTAGGGTCCGGCCCTCAGGGTCTGGGTCGGGTCCCCGACCCACTGCCATCCCTACCCGTAAGGGAATAAGAGTGGGTATTGAAGGGGGTCATAAAAGCCATAAAAGTGCATGATGCGGTGCGATTTATCCATTTTTCCAATGACCGTTATGTGTGGGCCACTTGTTTCCCTGTTTGCAGAAGTTTCAGACCAAATGACTGCAACTTCATCGGACATAAGTGCATTGTATACACGTTGGTCTCTGCCAACGTTTTTGCTTATCAGAATTTGAGTGTTTTCTTGTATGTCAATTTCTCGGAGGGAGCGAAAAAATTTGGCGTATGGGTTTGTGTTTGTAATCTGAATTAGGATATCCACCACATCCCGTCTCAATTCTAGGAGGCACCCAGCCCGGCGCTCCTCTTCGTGCTAGCCGTCATAGAAATATAGTTGTAAGTATCTGGGCTCATTCGCGCTTGGTAGAAGATCTGGCTCATGGTGATAGATTTGGCCATGAAGCTTGAAGACGTAAATACCCTTAAGTGTTTAGGCGTCAATGTTTCCTCCGATTTAAATGTATGCAAACACGTTGTTGTATATCCGTGTGTACTTTTGGAAGTGTAGCGCATGCTCGTCTCGAGAAATAAACAAGTACGTTAGTTGTGGTGGGTATGTGTTAGCCGGTAGGACAATGGTGCCATCACCACAGCAAAATGTCCGAGACTCATACAAAATCCTTTTCGCACCACACTTTTGGCAACTATCTGCAGTTGGAAATAACTGCTGTCCTGTCAGAAATGGTTCACCTATCGATGCAACTAGGACCCCTAAATATTAGTCAAAATTAATTAGTTATCGGCTAATAAGTGCAAATAAAAGGCATGGCCTTGTAACTAAGAATTTGAAAGAGGAGCACGGTACTTGTTCTGTGTTTTGATTTAGGCCTGCCGCGTTTTTTCTGAGGAGGTGTTTTGCTGGTTGAGTGCATATTGCTGCAATATCAATTTGATTAGATAAAATTCTTATACAGCAATACGGCTATCTAACTGGTGCTTTAATCTTAAGATATACCTATCTAACAAAACTTGTGATCGAATTTTAGGAACATGCTTTCACTTTGCACTGCTTGTTTCAGGTCCATTTGTTTGATTATGGGGTACATAACCTGCACTTTGGTTTTGCTGCACTCTTGTTGTTCCTGATTTACATGCAAACGAAGGTGCGCTCTATAACAGGGTTGAAGGACCTGCAGTGGGATATAATTTAGGCCTGCTATGTCGCCTTTGGGGTTCTACTTCCCCAGAAGTGCTACACTTAGATGCAAGTTCAAGTTAGTTGCGGTTTAATGGCTATATAACAATGTATCCAACTGACTTTATACTTTTAATCTTACCTACTTAACAAAAGCTTAGATTGCCTCTGAGAAACACGACTCCGCTTTGCATCGTTCACAACATGTTTAATTGTGTTCCCTAAGACGGATACAGTACCTGAATCATGTTGTGATTTAGGTCTACCGTGTGGCCTTATTGGAACTGGTTCGCTCTAGGGATGTAAAATTGTCACTAAATTGGTTCAGGTACGTTTAAATTGTTTTACATCAACACGGCTAGCTTATAATTTAATTATTTACCATACCTGTTTGACAAAAGATTTGATTGTCTTCGAGAAACACGTTCCCACTTTACACCACTTACCTCAGATGGTGTACTTGTGTAGTTAGGGAATTCAAGTTCTGCCACTAGAAACTCTTGATGCCCGAGCGGGAATGGCTTGTCAATCGGCATAGCAGCTAGGGGGCTTGCAACGATAAGCAAGATTATTTTTTACCCTATCTGAAAGAGGAATATACTCCCCGTTTTGAGTTGTGCTTAAGAAGCTGTGTTTTAAGCCTACCTCGTGCTCTTTTCTAGAGTGGTTGATTGGCCTTATTTAAATTACTGCAAGATAGGTTAACATATAGTTAATTAAGTCTATAACAACTCGTATACCAGAGAATCTAATTTTTAGGAAAATCTAATTTTTAGGCTAACCTATCCGAAAAAAGTGGGGAGCGAAATATAGAATCATGTTGCTTTTCCCAATGCTTGCCCCCGATGTATTTGTGTAATAATGGAATTCATCTGCTGGGAAAAGGTAAATTTGCAAATAAAGTGTTGAGAGAGAGTGTTGTCATAAACAACCAAACTGTTACTTCAACACATACTTAAGTGGATACTTAAAAAACCAGGAAATTGAAATACAAGTCACACGCCCATTGCAATTATATATACTATTGAAGGTTGTTTATAAGTCAGGCCTATGCAAGATAAGACCAGGTGTAAGGTGTAAGTCAACCTTTACAAGCATAAGGTGAGTTAATCTCATTACCGTTAGATGATAGAGGTATCAATGTTATTGAGTGCCTGTAATTCATTACTATTCATTCATCAAAACATAAACCCCGGGATAAGAACAGTTATAACCAAGCACATTCTAACACCCACAAGCTTATAGCTAGTTTTCCTTAATCTAACACATGTGTTTTTTTAAGATTAATAAAGCCCAACGCACCTGCTGGCATTTTCTTGGCCATTGTTTTTTTGTAAATGTGACCTGCATACATACAACAGTAGTAGTCAAAAAACTAATTGCTCATGCAGATTAAACCTAACAATGCAAAGATAGCAACATATTTTGCACTGCTTGGCTTGCATGTAAGATAGCAGAAGTTCCGTCTATAGCACCGTTTTAACCTATTCATTCATCATTTAAATAATGTTGATCCATATGTGATATATCTGTTTTTTCTAGTAGGATTTAGTGAGATTAATAGGAATTAAGTATACAATTTGAGACATGGAATGTATAAAGGAAACGTAACACTGCCCGCACCATAATTAGAAGGAAACTCTAAAATAAGCCAGTTTAATAAGGCCTATTATTTCGCAATGTTTAGCCCCGCCATGGCTGGTTAATAATACGTTTGTAATACCACGGTTTTCTGAGTTTAGTTCACTCAGCCGAATAGGGGAACTCGGCCGATTAGTGTGTCGTGTGTTTTCTGGTTAGGTTACTACCCAGGAACACTCGGCCGAGTAGTGTGATACTCAAACAAGTATCCGACCGAGTAATCAGTCTGACGGATTATTTTCGCGGTTTTGATTAAAATGATTAGAGAAGTATAAATAGCATGTTGACCAGTTTCTAATCAGTTTCTAAATCATTATTTTATAAAACCTAACGACGCCCTAAACTTCCCTAATCATCTTCATCATTTCCTAAGCCAAAGTTGATCCATCGCGAGCTTTTGGATCTCGCTTTCCATGTCGATTGTGTTTGTAAGTCTCTAGTATTCCTAATCAGTTTATTACTGTTATTGTTAGAATTTGTGCAAACCCTAATTTGGGTTAATTTGGGGGAATGGTTTATAGTGTTGGTATGTGATTATTGTGTGTAGGTGACGGTGTCATGGAGAATTTCTATTGACTGCTTGTGTGTGCTTGGATTGCAAAAGGTAGGGTTTCCCTACTCAATTGCCTGCTTAATTGATTTAAGACAATGTTAATTGATGTATTGGTTTGACTAATATTGTTATTGAAATTGTCTATCTTGGATGTTGGATTGGTTGTTGTTTATCTATGTTTGCGAGGTGCATCTTCGGCGGAGTGGGGTCATCTTCGGGAATGGCTTCACGCCCTTGATTCGCCCTTTGTGGTTCCCGTCACAAAGGGGATGTGCACATTAATGGACATGTGTTATTGCTCGTTGCGATAAGCGGAGCTTAGGTGGGCAAGGCTGCGGTCCCCCACTGGCGGTGAGGATTACCTGTTGCGATGGGTAATCTGGCAGGGCTACACACTTGTGTGTGTAGTCGGTTACTGGTTACTAATGGAGTTTGGAGGATGATTCTATGATTGGATTGAATTGTATTGGTTGTCTTTGTGATTTCTTATCTTGATTATTCTGTGAACTAACCCTGTTTATGATTTCTAAAACTCTGGTGATCCAGTAGGGGATGTTGAGCAGATATTCACAGGAGGTGATTTCATGTTAGCTGTGGGATCAAGGAGGGGATGTCATCCCCTAGAGTCTTAGCTTCCACTGTCGCGAGTTTTAGATACTTTATTATTTGTAGTTTGGCTTAACATTTCTTATACTTTGGTTTGTTTTTTGAGACTTGTAATCCGTTAACTTTATACTTTAACAATTGTTCTTTTATGGTCACTATTGATAAACTTGCCTCGGGTAACCGAGATAGTAACACCTTAATATGCTAGGGTGGTCCTTGGTAAGGAACCTTCGTATATGGGAGTGTTACAAAGTGGTACCAGAGCGATGATTTTGGAACTTAAAACCAATGGACAAAATGAACTTAGGGTGTCTAATTAAAATGAACCCGGTAAAGAATTGTTTGGAGCTACCGCAAAAATTTGAGAGACGTCTCAAAACCGCAATATTGCCCTTACAACTTTGAGCCGGTCAATACGGGTGTGCCAAGGAAATCGTTTCGTGTTTCAGTGTGTGTTTATATTTGTAATAGAGCGGTGTATGTGTATCTTGGTTGGAAGTGATGTGGAAATTGTACTATATGGTAGTCAATGTGCATTAATATGGGTATGTGGACTAATGTGGTGATTTTGATGAGTAATATGATTGGCATGGGTGAGGGGAGGAACAATGTTGGTAGTACATAATTGTGATATGTTTGGTTTGAATTTCATTTTTTATGAGATGCGATGCGTATTATTCGGTTTGGAAGTATGAGCATGAATGTGGTAGGAAAGGATGAACGTGACTTCTAGCATGTGTAGTATACGAATATTGTGTTAATTTACATGTAGGTATGATAAACGTTCACCTATGTAATGGTTTTTAGAAGTATTGAGTTGCTATTGTTTGCCTTATTCATGTTTAAGTTGTTTTGTTAAGAAAAATTGATTTGTATGAAGACCGATTATGGAAGGGCTGTCTTAAAACTGTCATGAGTCGAGTTCTAAGAATGATATTGCTGTGATTCCAATTTGAGGTGATATCTTGTCTTCTTACGATTCTAACGATAGGTCACACGCCCAAAACGACCAAGTAACGACTGACATATGACTGTTTTATGAAAATTAGATGTAAGCTGAGAACTGTGTAGGAACTCGGCCGAGTAACTCGCGTATTCGGCCGAGTAAGCCGTATTCGACCGAGTAATCTTTTTGTGATAATTTGGGTCAGCTTCTGGAGTCGAAAACTTGGCCAAGTTGTATAGTTACTCGATCGACTTTCCTGTACTCGACCGAGTACATCATGTACTAAACCTAGTACCTCTTTGGGCGGTCGTTTTGAGTCGGCGGCTATGTTCTTACATTTGTTTTGAGTCGTAGGTTATGTGCACACGTATGTTTTGGGTCTTAAAGCATTCTTTTACATATGTGACGGTCTTCATACGTAAGTTACCAGATATTATAATGTGGAGAATACCAGCTTATGAAGGATATGTGTTTGGTAGGGAGGACATGGGTACACGTGATTGTGATAGATAGTGGATAGTATAAGCGAAGTTGACGAGTTATTGAGATAAGGAGCACATTCTTTGAGCTATGGTGAGTGAATTAGTCGTTGGCTTAAGTGGTGTGGTCATGATCGTATATGGTCGAGTGATGATGAGAGTGGTAATGTAAATTCGAGGAATGTGAGAAAGAAAAGTTTGAAATGAGGGATGTGAAAATTATGGTAATTTGGGATATATAATGATTTTTGGAAAGAGATGATTATGACGATGTTAGGTGAGGAGATGTGTAATGGGAGGTTGTAATAAAAAAAATGGAAAAGATTGGTGTCTAGTGAGCTTAGATCGAGGGATGCCGCAATGAGGAATTGTATATAGTCGTCGTTATGGAGATTTGTATTACTAGAAGGTGAGCCTAGTGTATAATCATTTGGGAGATCACGGGATGAAGTGAATCTTGGTTTTCTAGTATTATTAAAAAAGATGTAATCAATTAAGGAGAAATCATTGAGTGGGTGGATCTATCGGCGGGGAGTATGAGTGAGAAGCATGATGAGAGGGATTATTGATAAGAAATGAACGAAAGATAATGATATAGGCTAATGGAATTTGATGTTTAGAAGTAATGGGGAGAGAAGGATGATGGTAAGTTGAGTGAATGTTCACAAGAATTAGGGGACACGAAAGTAAGGAATCATGGAATTGTGTGATACTATCATGAGGGTGTGAGTTAAAGGATATATATAAATTGAAGGACGGCTTGTTAGTCATGAGTTTGAGGAATTAAAGGGGTAGGAAGGTTGTAGAGTATTTGCATGGTATGAGACTATGGTGGCGAGTTAGGCGACGATATAATCAAGGAAGAAATTTGAATAGTTGTTGAGGTAATTTTTGTTGATGGACATAATGTTCGTTATTTGGGATGATAATCAAAGAGAGGAAATTTATTGCTATATTTAGAGGTGATGGTAAGAGAGTAGATATGTGAAAGATGGTGGTGTTGTAGTGTTGTCATTAGTGGTTAAGAATGATGTTAAATAGGGAAGTTAGCCGTTCTAAAGAGGCTGATTTTGTGGAGGCCTTATTGGTATGTATGGTTGTGAGGGAGTATAAGCTGTGGATATATTTGATAGTAGTTTGGTACTTATGATATGGTTACGTTTCTCGGATGGTGATAATTGTGTTGACAAGAGAATATGTTATGAAGGGCGTCTGAATTAAGCTCGTATGAGAGATATCCATTATCAAGTGGTAACTTACGTGATCAAGGTTGGCTAGTTAGATCTGATTATGGGTCTATGATATGTGTGAGTAATTGTGTGAGGTTCAGACCTCATGAGTAGTGGTATGGTGCAATATTTATAAAGTTGTTATCTGGTTATTCCATGTAACATGTTGCATTGCTAGATGAGTCGTGAGATGATCGTTGTGTCGGGATAACTAATGTCGTCATTGGTTGTGATGGAGTAGGTGGGGTACTTGTGAGATGAACTTTTGAAAGATTATGTCAGTCTAGTATGGGCATATAGATTGTTGTTCTGTTTACGGTTGTTTCCTGTAATTTTGACTTATGGGTGAGACTAGAGTATAATATGGAAGTTGCACATGTATGTGGTTGTTGTTGTCATAGAATAGTGATACTTTGTTGATGAGACATAGTTGTGGGATGTTGTGGGAATACTTTCGATCTTGTTTTAGATGAGGCATTGTTGACATAGTTATGGCAAGTAATTGGGGGAGCATGTGTATACTGAGCTGAAAGCTGCAGGTGGTTTATTATCTTTATTGGATAGTAAGTATGGAGTGTTTGGAATTAGTATCATGTTAGATTGTGGACGAGTTCGGCGATAATACAAAATGGAATTCGAGGTTCAAAGGAGGGTGTATGACAATTTTGGATCATGAGTGATGTTGAGGGGATGAGGGGTGAGTAAAGAGGAATGAAGTATTGTAGTCATGATTGAAGGGTTGAAGTAATGGTTGTGTTAAGGATTTTGTAGCAAAGGTTAGATGGTGTGAAAATGATTAGAGGTATGAGAACTATTTGGGAAAGGGAGTCTTGGATGTAGAAATGGTAGTTGGTATTGAGGTTACAGTTGGTTATCAGTGACATGAGATGGTGATAAGGGGAAGAAATAGCTAAGGATCTAGTACTAGTTGGGTTACGAGGACGTAACATTTATCTTAAGAGGAGTGGGATGCGACAAAGAGAGTTTGATGGTTATGCGTACTGTGGTATATTTGGAAGTGTTGAGTCTTAATGTAGAATAAAGGATGGACTTGTGTTTGATATTATGAAAGGTAAAGTTGACAGTTTTGGGTGCTGACATTTATGAGTGTGGGTAAACTTCGAGGACGAAGTTAATTTTAAGGGTGGTAGAATGTAACAACTCGCTTGGTAGATGATGGTGATATTGGATTTGCTAGTGAGCGGTATGGAAGTAAGACAACGTTGGCGGCACTGGGGTTCTTGTTATTCGATAGAGTTATGGAGCTAGGTGGGCTACTCTATGGTTGATGCTATATTGTGAGCTGCGTTTTTAGGTAGGCGTTAGGCGTGTTAGGTGAGTTAATGTCGAGGATAGAGGATGAGAGTTGTGTGGTGATGGTTGGTGGAGTGGTATGTTGTGGACATGGGCCACCCGCGCGTTGGTTTCGAGGCGGCGACACTTCTCCCACGGAACCTTGGTTTGCCAAAGCACGTCATGGGCTATTACATATTTGTGAGGCATTGAAACCAGTGAAAGGTTGAATAAGCCAGCATTTGTAGAGTCGCCACCAATTTATTGTGGAAAAATTGGAAACCGTTCGAATACCTTGTGTCATGTCAAGACATAAAGTAATGACATTAACACTAAGAACTCGTTACCCTTAGCATTCTATGTCTAGAATGACTCTCGAGGTGCCAATGGACACGGATGTCCAGAGATAACTGGAGTAAGGGGTAAGGGTACGTATTAGGAAGCTCTTTAATTCGAACACCTAATCCCGCCCTCCTCGATAGCGGCCTCTACTAATGATTAGGAAAATCGTTCATATTCGATATGTCGTCGATGTAATGCATGCAATGTAACAAACATAAATTAATTCTAGCATATGAAATTAGACTATGTCGGTTAACACGTGTTTTAGCAAACAATGTGGGGTCGAAGTAGATGTTAGATTAATTACATGCGAATGCCATACAATTAAATCATAAATAATAATAATTACAATAAATGAATTAAAATAATTAGAATTACAAGAATTACAAAGTTATTTGATCTACGTCACAAGCACGCTTAAAAACGGGATTTCAAAGAAGAAAATAAAAGAAGAATAAAATTAGAAATAAAAAAACGGAAATGTGTCATATTAAAGGTGATAATACGAATAATAGTTGATTTAAACCGCAATTAGGAACTACGTCAAAGCGAGAAAGAGTTCAGGGACAGAAACCAACCTAGAACAGGCGCAGCATCTGTTGCATCCTCTGGAAGAGGCGCAGCATCTGTTGCATCCTCTGGAAGAGGCGCAACACTTCCTGCGTCTGTTCTTGAATTTGATTCTGACTGTGAAGTCAGAATCGCCATATAGTTATCGTTCGTTGGTACATTTAGGATGGATAATCAAATTTAGACTCGAATTGAAGTGTTTTAATTGATTACATGCATCTGGGCAAGTCATAAAACGAATAAAAATGAGAATTACAGCGGTTTACATAATTACAATGAACTCGTGTCGGAAATACAAAGAGAACGAAACTTGAGGTTAAATTAACGAAACTGGACAAATAAGAAAACTTATGTATCAAATTAGGATTCCAGAACCTCGACATGAACAAGTCGAAACCCAGAAGAATCAATTTGAATTAAGACGGCGAAAACCCACAAGTATTGAATTACTCGGAATTAAGGACGAATTAAACATTGCAATAAAAAAGGATTAGTTAAAATATAATTTATATACTGAAAATTACAAAAGAGAACGAAAGAAAAACGAAAGAATAAGAAAAGGGTAAATTGCAGGAAGTCGAGGAAGAAGAAGAAGAGCAGGAGCAGCGAGCAACCTCTAGAAGAGGCGCAGCAGATGCTGCGACCGTTTGAAGAGGCGCAGTTGCTGCTGCGTTTCTTCTCGACATCTGACCTCCGCTGTTTTATAAATACGGTTTTAAAAGATGGATTTAAAATCGGTTTTTGAACGTGCTCTTGATATAAATCTACATTAATTGATACAAAATAAAAAGTACAATAATAAAATAGGATTTACACCCTCAGACTTACATGTTTGACGAAAAAAGATTGACTAAAGTTAACGTTAGTGATTTCTCGACTCGAATATGCGTGGAAAGTGCCCTCGTTAGAGGATTTAAAAGATTGATTAGGTTGATTAAAAGTGGAGTTGGTCAAATTGGTCGGTCTATGCAACGTCACTGGGACTTAGAAGGATCTGAGCTTACGTGGTCGATTGATCAATCACGTAAGCGTCGAAAGCAATAGTGTAGTCTAGAATGCAAATAGAGAGAAAGAAGGGGCAGAACACTCGCGTGCCAAATATGGAGGCCGAAGGTCTCTATTTATACTAAACACATGAAGGAGTTTAGGAATGACACGGATACCGAAAAAAATCACGGAAATGTCCTGAAAAGCGTGAAAAGAGGGCTAGAGAAGAGGCGCAGCAGGAGCTGTGATCCTTCGAAAAGGCGCAGCACCTGCTGCGTCCTTTCCCCGAGGTTTCCTCCTCAACAAGAAAGATTTCCGAATTTTATTATGGAATTTCGGTAGATCTATACTTCCTTATTCCATAAAACACTAAATACGAAATATATTTACTTAAAAACATTAATTTAAATTAGGAATAAATATCCAGATAATTCTAGAACATTCCGGAATATTCCGACTCGGCATTTAAACGGTTTTTAGAAAATGTAGCGTTTTTCGACCCGGACTCCAAATGAACTCTAATTACTATCAAAAATATCGTATCGGCGCGTAGATGACAACCAAGGGGTTGACTCAAGTGTTTGTGCTATCACTTGTTGATGAACTTATGGACTGTCATAAATCGTTCCGCGTATTAAACATGCGGCCGAATCATCACTGAGTGGTTGGCGGGAGGTGTAGAAATGAGGTATCTACAGAGCCCCCACTTTGACTGAGGCTTGGACAAGGCTAAAGTAAAAGAACAGCCATCAGGTCAATTGAATATTACAACTCGACAACTATGGCGACGCGAGACGGCTAAAGGGGTCTGAACCAAGGACCTGTCGTCGGGAACATTTTAGAGTTTGTCGACTATCGAGGAGGGTAATTTAAAGTCCATTAGACTACGTAAGGAAGCTCGCCAGCCATAAGAAGAAATCATACCTGAGACGACTTTCCCGAGATGTTTCCGGAGTTGCGTAAGAGCTGAGGGTAAGACCTAAAGGATATGAAAGGATTGGGCTAGGGTGTGGGGACCTAAAGTAAAACATTGAGGGAAGGAGGACAAATATAATTTCAACCTAAGGGGTAACCAAGGTTTGGGTTTAGGGACCCTAAGGAAGCGTGATCCTAAAGGATTATGATTCTAAGGGTAGAAGTGTATGAACTCAAGGGAAGTTGGGGTGTATGAACCTAAACGGCTGGCTTATGAACCTAAAAGGAGATGGGATCCTAAGGGTGTATGAACATAAGAGACTTGTTTATGAACATAAAAGGAGATGGGATCCTAAGGGCTAGTTTAGGAGCTATTGGGATATTAATTTTGGTTTCGAACACATGCATCCAAGTTTTCTATGGAATGAAAACTTCAAAAGGATTTAGGGTTTATGAACCTAAGGACATTTGGTATGAGAGCTTTCAGGTTTACGAACCTAAGGGAAGCTATTTTGGGATCTAAGAATCTAGGGGTAAGAATCCTAACTTTGCGTTTACAAACCTAAGTAAAGAGGCTTTTGTTTGGGAACTTCTGGAGAACGACACCCTTGCTGAACTCCCTGAGGAAACAATAATAATGAGGGTAGCAGGACGTCGGTAGAAACTGCTGAGGAATCCGCTTGCGTCGGTCTCAAGCGAACTCTGGCAAAAACTTGAGGTTGAATCTGTCGTGCTTTCCGAGAAATACGTGGGCTGTAAGCGGCAACGAACTCTCGCTGTGGGAAACCTCGACGATTAGGAACATCTCGATCGTTATGGAAGAAACCTTGAGCACCACTTGCAAATACTGCTAGGGAATATCTTGACAGCCGTTGGGAGAATGAACACTTGGGTGAATCCCCTAGTTGGAGCGAGCTATACTTCTTGACTATCTGCATGGTTAGTAGCCACACAAGAACGTAACCTAATAGGAAAATAGCACTTAACACATGAGGAAACACACAAATTTTGAAAGATCTTTTCTTTATAAAACTATTTAAATACAGGTAGAATTTGTTGCTTGTAATGTGTTATGCATATTTAATGGGCTCTAGACACATGACTGACGCGGACGCAGACCTTACACGGGCGTGAACCGATAGACTAACGCAACGCTGACATATATTTGACGCGATACAAGGATGACCTTGACAGACTTTGCTTAAGTATACGCGGCCCCTAGACAAGTATGGGTGACCATGCGTATTAGTTCCAATGGAAGAATTGCAAGAATGATGGGGACATATAAAGGCAAAGCATGAGCCTTGGATCACCTGTCTACTTGGATATCCTTCGCCATCGTTTGCTGTAAAAGTGACTCTTATTGAGGCATGATAACTTGGAGAATTGATCTAAGACCTTTGTCATTATCCGGACCGAGCACTAGCTCGACTCAAATGAGACTCGAAGAGTAAGAGGGAAAAAATGAAGGAAGGGTGGGGTTTCGGAAGAGAAGCCCCCAAGATGAGAAGATGACCCTAGAATTTGGTATAAAGGAGACTGGGCGACAAGAAGGAGCCCCCAATAAAGCGGTAGAAATGAAAATTGATCGGAAGGTTATGGAATGGAAAGGGTTGGTCGTAAAATGGGTATCGATAATTGAGGTTGAAAGTTAAAAGTTGTAAAATGGGGTCATTTTTGATAATTGAGGTTGAAAGTTAATGGTTGGGATGGTTGTGTCCTTGAGGACTGCCTACGTATTCACCTGGAGAGGTGAAATCAAACCAGATCGTAGTGCATGGGTCAGGAGAGTAATTTCCTTTGGTGACTCGAAGAATCGATTTGAGATAACTCCCTCTAATCATAGACCAAAGAGGTATAACTAATTCTGTAAAAATTCCCTTGTCGTGTGAGGGCACTCGAAAGTGGACCCTAAGGATGAATTAGGTATGTCCCGTTCTAGGTAGCAAAGTATCTGAAGACTCCGTGTATGGGTCAAGGTGAAACTAGATTGGATATTTGGGATATGGGGCTCAGAAATAAGAGGCTTTGATGAGCAAATATCTAGAGCTGGATTTTGTTGAGTTAAGGCTCGATAGGATTATGGCTTGTAATAATGCTTGGAAATTGAGTCTCTTGGCTTGATGTAGCCTGAGCACATAAAGGTAGGTTAAAATGGCGTGGGTTCAAGTTTTCATGTCTTGGCCCTAAAGGATGGGTATACTTGACGAGCTTGAGAGGATTCTCAAAATTCCTAATTGTCTCCCTGTAACGGTCTCGAGAAGGACTTAGGGTGCTACCTAACCATCTTCATCGATGTCTTGATTCTATCCTGTAACTTGATTCTATATAGACTTCAACGTTATTATGTCCAGTATTTGAATTCAGGATTGTTCTTGATTCAGACTAAAATTTGTGGTCTGGAATATATCTTGGCTTTTGCTCAGATTCTTGATTCAAGTTTTTGAAGATAATTTTGACTTCGGATATTGACATTGACTTGCTTGATTGAGCCTTGTTTTTTTTACTCTTTTGTCTTGGATTACGGGCATAACTGCGGCCTTGGATATTGATCTTGGTCATTTCTCTTGATTGAGCCTTTGTCTTTGATCATGGCTCGTATCGTATTGGATTTTCTTGCATAACTTTGGCCTTGAGCCTTTATATTTGATCATAGCTCATATCGTCTTGGATTTGCTTGTTATCATAGATTTGGGTCAGACTATCACCTTTAGTGTGAAACGGGTTGGTCTTTAGTAACACGGGTTATTTATTGGGGGGAATGGACTTGCCTTCCGTCATGGATCCTTAACAAGGGAGATGGTCTGGATTCGTCTTAGAATCTCTTGAGATAGGCTTGTCCTAAACTGGGGTATAGTGAGGCTTCTCTTGCCAGGCATGGAATAGGTAAGAAAATGGACACGGAGTTTTGGGTCCCCTACAACTTGGAATGGAACATCGTTTAAGTGCACTCACATCGACTGACATGCGTTGTTCATTTTAAAATGTCTCAAATCAATTCTTGTTTCACGGGAAAAGGTAAAGGAAAAGAAAGAATAAGTGGATTGAAAAGTGTACTTTTATTGAAATGACTAATGAATGTATAAACTCGAGAAGACATATGACCTCGTGGGACAGCCCCCAGGTTGTCACTATGAATGGAAATGGATACCAAGAAAGACGCTAGAATAATTATGGGATAGAAAGCCTAGGACTCGGACTCAGACTCGGATTCTGACTCGAACTTAGATCCAGACTCGTAATCATCGGCCCACGCTTGAACATTTTCTCTTCTGGCAGTTGGCTTCGGCATCTGACTTTGAGCATTCACCCATTTGAGCACCCGGTCCTCATCATGGGGAATACTGGGAGGATAACAGTCAAGAAGAGTTTCCTGATGAGTGGTATATCCATGAGGATTGTCTAAGTTGTCGTGCGGGTTAAAAGTTGAGAGGGACAACTTCCCACTTTCAATCATATCTTGGATCATATGCTTCAAACAAAAGCATGCTTCTGTATCATGTCCCCTACCACGATGATATTGGCAATATGCATTACTGTTCCGTCTAAGCAGTATGTTTTCAGGGTCTGGAGTTGGACCGAGTAGGTGTAATTTGCCTTGTGATACTATCATTTGTAGCGTTGCTGCATAAGTGATGTCAAGGTTAGCGTATTCTCTAAGAGCCCGTTCCAGTCTTCTGGGTGGAGCTTCCGTGAGTTTAGGCCTATCACACTTAATGTCAGTTTGAGCAAAGGTCGATACATGATACTCTCCGCTCTCGATATTATCCTGGATGATATTTTTTAGTTTGTAGCAACTCTCGGTGTCATGCCCCCTTCCTCTATGGTATCGACAATACGAATTGCCATCCCAAAACTTAGACTTCTTTTTCGGATCTGGGGTAGGCCCTATTGGTTGAAGAAGACTTAGAGAGGATAATTTGTTTAAGGCTAAGGCATAAGGTATGCCTAGACTTGTGAATGACCTGGGAGAGTTGTTAGGTTTCTTTGACGAAGGCTCCATGAGGTTTCCATTGTTGATTTTGATTCCTGGATGAGAAGAACTAGGAAAAGATTGCCCACTTGTTGTATTCTTTTTCGGACTATGAGGTTGAGGGTTCATCTTAAGAGGTTGGGCCTCAAGCTTCTTACCCATCTCAGCAAACTGGTTCTCCATGTTGTAAAGCCGAGAGTTTAGGTTATCAATGGCTCCTTCTAACTTGGAAAATTTATTGTTGAAGGCAATGGAAAGCATGAGCATTCCACTTTGGATATCGTCTTCCTCAAGCACGTTGATCTCTTCATCGTCACGAGAATCGAGGAGATGAGAACAGTCTAGGGATGATTCTTCATCATATTTAGTGCTGCTAGACCCAAGAGGGTTGATCCTCTCAAATTGCCCGACACAAGGTGGCACTGGAAGCTTTCCCTCTTCGATCATATCCTGGATGGTGTGTTTCAAGAGAAAACACTCTTCAATATCATGGCCTCTACGTTGGTGATATAGGCAGTATTTGTTGCCCTTCCAGAGGTTCACCTGCTTCTCTAAAGGTGGATCCGGTGTCGGGCCTATTGGATGTAGCTTACCTTAGGCAGAGAGTCTATTTAAAGCATTGGCATAAGACATGCCTAAATCAGAAAGCACCCTTTGATGCCTCCCAGGTGTCTTTTCGGTTGTTTTCGGCTTTCTAGGACGACAGCTATTGCAAGAGTTAAGCTTTCGACGACCTAGACTAGAGGTTTCTCTAGATGGCGTGTTCTTTTCCACCATCCCATTTTCAAGGGCGAGGACACGAATGCTCAAATTTTCCACTGTAGCTTGAACTCATAGGACCATGGCATAAACGTCTTGGAGAGACACAGTGATTGTGGCTTGAGCTGCTTTGTGACTTGGCTGACTAGAGGAACTTGCTGGATTCCTACTTAACAGAAATGACGTGCATTACAACTCGATTCGACATGGGATCATGCATACTAAGGCGAAGAGCAACGAACACAGGAAAGGACAAGTAATCACGAGGATAGGACGACAAATATAGACTTGACTTGCGAATTCGTGAAACGTCGTGAGCGACTTCTCGTGTTTGACTTCACGGTGCTTGACTTTGATCTTAGACTCGAGTGTTAACTTTGACGAAGTGACCCTTATATGGTTGACTTGATTGGCGGGATTGATGACACGTGTTGATTCTAGGACGTCTTTTTTAAGATAGACTTGACTCGAGGTTCGGGTATGTGTGTCCCGAACGTGACATTAGGAGAATTTGAGAGACGGATTTTAGAAGGACTCGACGTGTTAGCCTCAAGTGTGTGAGTCGAGGTGTGGAAATGTTTAGATCCTAGCTGAATTGGGGTAGGGGGTCCAAAATGACGGCGTGACGCCTTAGGACTTGACTTGAATTTGAAAAGACTCAAAATGTAAAGGAAGACGGGTTTATGACTCGACAGAGTTCCGACTAGGACATTGTCGGTTTGAATTTTGACTCTAACTTAGCCCAATTGAATTTACATGTTTACATTTACATGGTCTGAAAATATTTTGGTTTAAAACGTTTTTTGGTTTTTTTTTTTTGGACTTTTACGTGTTTTTTTTTTTTTTTTTTTTTTGAGAATTTACAAAGGATTTTGTTTATGGAAGATTGACTCTAACTTAGTCCAAGTATTTAATAATTGACTTGAACTCTGAAAATGGAATTTTACTGAAAGTAATTTTGAAAGGAAATGGATTTTATTTTATAAAATTTCGTCATGGTTAAACGGTGATCACGTATATGATACAAACATACATATGAGCATTATAACGGTATGCTGAGTGCGTTTAAAGGGTTTTGGCTTAGAAATGTGGGTTGCCATACCAAGCAATCAAACCCTGGTCTGTAGAGAGGTTCGTGCCAAACATGAGAAAAGTCGATTCTAAGTCCATTTCCTCGAGTGGTCAAAGCTCTTGATACAAACATGAGTATGTGTCGCGGTATGGTTGACGTCAATCGCTATCCATCTTTAAGCCCAAATAAGAATTTGGACCGTCCAGACAGGACGATTAATCGAATGGGTTGGTTTAGGGTCTAGGAAAACAAAATGAAACGACCTAAGAAGGTCGAGTAATGAAAATCGACAACTGTCTCGTATAAACTATTCCCTAACCTTATTCAAGTTTCACCCTGGGTAACACGTAAGTGTATCATCCCCAGCGGAGTCGTCAAACTGTGGACATGAGCGACCCGCACCGCTCGCACCTGCGCGTTGGTTTCGAGGAGGCGGCACTTCTCCCACGAAACCTTGGTTTGCCAAAGCACGTCATGGGGCGTTACCGATTTCTGAGGCATTGAAACCTGTGAAAGGTTGAATAAGCCTGCCTTTGAGGAGTCGCCACCATTTTATTGTGGAAAAATTAGAAAGCATTCGAATACCTCGTGTCATGTCAAGACACAAAGTAATGACATGAACACTAAGAACTCGTTACCCTTAGCATTCTATGCCTAGAATGACTCTAGAGATGCCAATGGACACGGATCTCTAGAGATAACTGGAGTAAGGGGTGAGGGTACGTATTAGGAAGCTCTTTAATTTGAACACCTAATCCCGCCCGCCTCGATAGCGGCCTATACTAATGATTAGGGAAATCGTTCATATTCGATATGTCGTCGATGTAATCCATGCAATGCAACAAACATAGATTGATCCTAGCATGTGAAATTAGACTATGTCGGTTAACACGTGTTTTAGCAAACAATGTGGGGTCGAAGTAGAGGTTAGATTAATTACATGTGAATGTCATAAAATTAAATCATAAATAATAATAATTACATTAAATGAATTAAAATAATTAAAATTACAAAGTTATTTGATCTACGTCACAAGCACGCTCAAAAACGGGATTTCGAAGAAGAAAATAAAAGAAAGAATAAAATTAGAAATAAAATAACGGAAATATGTCAGATTAGAGGTGATAATACGAATAATAGTTGATTTAAACCGCAATTAGGAACTACATCAAAGCGAGAAAGAGTTCAGGGACAGAAACCAACCCAGAACAGGTGCAGCATCTGCTGCGTCCTCTGGAAGAGGAGCAGCACTTCTTGTGTCTGTTCTTGAGTTGGGTTCTTGTTGTGAAGTCAGAATCGCCATATTGTTATCGTTCGTTGGTAGATTTAGGATGGATTATCAAATTTAGACTCAAATTGAAGTGTTTTAATTGATTACATGCATCTGTGCAAGTCATAAAACGAATAAAAATGAGAATTACAGCGGTTTACATTATTACAATGAACTTGTGTCGGAAATCCAAAGAGAACGAAACTTGAGGTTAGATTAACAAAACTGGACAAATAAGAAAACTTATGTATCAAATTAGGATTCCAGAACCTCGACATGAACAAGTCGAAACCCAGAAGAATCAACTTGAATTAAGATGGCGAAAACCCGCAAGTATTGAATTACTCGGGATTTAGGACGAATTAAGAATTGCAATAAAAAAGGATTAGTTAAAATATAATTTAGATACTGAAAATTACAAAGGAGAACGAAAGAAAAACGAAAGAATAAGAAAAGGGAAAATTGCAGGAAGTCGAGGAAGAAGAAGAAGAAGAGCAGGAGCAGCGAACAACCTCTGGTTGAGACATGACATATGGCAGAGGATCCGGTTGGCTTCCGGACCCGGTACGTTTGGGCGTGTCCTGGTACCTATTTGTGGTTGTTGGTATGTCTGGACGTGTCCCGGTACCAGTGTGGTTGTCGGTATGTCTGGGCGTGTCCCGGTACCGTGGTGGTTATGGGTACATCTGTGCGTGTCATGGTACCGGAGTGGCTGTGGTTTGATAGCGTCTCATTCATGTTTTAGTCATGTTGCATACTCACACACTTTGAGTTGAGTCACACTGTACTTATTTATTGAAACTGACATTTGTGTGTCTGTGTAATTGTCACCTATTTCTGGGGTGGCCTGTGTCGATCCATATGATATTTCCGATCATATGGGGAGCAGGTTGAGTATAGGTTTTGCTTGTTGACGTGATCGGGATTTAGGACGCGCTTTGGACTTGGAGTCGAGTACTTGTATTGTTGATAGATAACATAGATAGTAGTCATGAGTTGTATTCTTTCATTTATTCATTTATGGTTATATAGTCCACTAAATACTTTATTTATATTAATTGTTTCTTAATTGCAACTCCAATTTCACCGCCTCGGGAAACCGAGATGGTAACAATTACCTTGGCCGGGTAAGAAGGGGTGTTACAAAGTGGTATCCGAGCGACGATTTTGGAACCTAACCTAATAAACCAAAATGAATCTAGGATTGTCAAATAAAATGAACCCAACATGAGTACAATAGGAGGTCGATTTTGGATAAGTAGGCGCCCTTATATCAAAACTAGTGCCTATTATCTCGGTTGGTCATTACATGGGTGGTTAAGAGTATAGGTGAACCCTATGTGGACAGTTGTATGGTTGAAAGATTATGTGATAGCGTTAAGTTTCTTGTATCGCATAATTATTTCCCATGATGTGCGAATATGCATGAGGTTGAATGCTTAGATTAGTGAGCGTAGCATGGTTGTGAATAGCATGTGTTGGTATATGGATGATTGTTTTGCCTTCTAAAATTGTTGCGCCATGTGTTAATTAAGTGCATGCTAGTGCATCTATAATGTATGGTTGGTGAAATATGTTGGTAGAGTAGTTACTAGTCCAACGATAGTGTACCAAAGACGGTAAGTAGGATGACGTATGGACTAACTGGGGTGAGTCTCCGATAGCCGGTGGACTCCCAAACCTTCTCTTTGTGTTGCAGGGATTTCATCATTCTATTTCGGCTCAAAATTTCAACCATAAGCAACCATTTTACCGAGTACGAGTCCACACTCGGCCGAGTATAGTGCACTCGACCGAGTGGACCTTGGCACTCGGCCGAGTGGACCAGTTTCCAGAAACTGGAAACATTATGGAAAAAGGAGCACTCGATCGAGTGAACTCGACCACTCGACCGAGTGGACCCACCACTCGACCGAGTGGGTGTTGTAGCTGAGATTTTTACACGGGTTTTAACCCTTTACTCATTTCTTATCTTATTTTTATCTTCTTTTCACCCCACAACTTCAACATCAAAATTTATCCAAAATTAATTCCAAGACTCCATTTTTGTAATTTGTTACTTGGGTTAAGCTTTCTACTCCATTTTCCGTCTCAAATCTCTTCTTAATTAGCAATGTAAGTAGACCATCTTTCCCCTTGTTTTCTCCATCTTATTTTGTTTAGATCTACATTAATTTGTCCAAGATTTGTCAATTATTTACATGTTTTTGCTTAATTCATAGTAGTAAATAGCATTCTATACCATTGTTGTTGCTAGAAATCAAATTTTCATGTCAACTTTGCCACATAAATGGTGGAACACGAAAATGGTGTTCTTGAGCTTATAAATTAATTTTTGGTGCTTGTTGTTGGGTTTAATTGAACAACAAGGGCTTAACCTTTGTTGTTAATGTTGGATCTTATCTTGTATGTGAAAATTTCATCTTAAAAGTTTACTTTAATTTTTGGATTTTGGGGTGTTCATGCCCAAGATTTTGATTTTTCATAAGTGAAACTTGGTTTAATCGTTTTATAAGACTACTATGTTCACTAGTAGTGTAGTACGTTGTCTTAAAAACAAAGATTTCATCATCGATTTTGCCTAAAATTTTCGAACCAAGTGAGGAATATAAAAAAATTTTGATTTTATCTTAAACACGGTTTATTAGTATTGCAAGACTATAATATTATTTGGGAATTGCTATAAAATGGTGTGAATCAAAATTTTTTTGTCTTAAAGGTTGACAAATGTCCCGAAAATGTTGTGACAAGTATACACAAGCTTTGATTTTACGCTCGTGACGTACTCCATTTACTCATTATTATCCTAATCTTTGATTATAGTATTTTGTGAAGTCATGAGAGATTTATCCGTCTTAAATTTTTCGAAAATGGGTGGTATACCTCCTCGAATTTTTACTTTCACTAAGGTAGGTTATTGTCCTAATTGATCCTTAATACTTTGAACTTGGCTTATAGTGACATGTGCCATCTTATATCGGCTTATTCCATATTGAAGTTTTTCAAGAAACTTAAGACAAATGATCGTTATGTTAAAAGTTTTAATATAGTAATTCACATTTGAGTCAAGTTTGAGTAAAATTGCATAATAACGAAGGGCATTTTACAAAGTTGGTAAAGTTGCTAGAGTTGAATTTGAAATTGCGTCATTTTACAAAGTTCATCATATTCCAGGTGTACTATTAAGACAAGTTTATGTTTTGATTAAAATACAAAGGAAGTCATGCCATAATTTCTTTAATTCCATTCTTCGTGTTAAGTAAACTTCATCTCAAGGACAAGCTCGTGTCAAGGGTTTATTTTAAAGTGTTGGTCATTGATCTAAGGCGTTGGGAAAATTTTCTATCCATTCCAAGTTATTTGATTTCCTACCTCTTCCGTATCCGTTGCGGATTGTTTTAATTCTCGTCGCTCCTATCCGAAATTTGACTTGTGGAATGAATTCCGGGGCGTGCCGAAGTCATCAAGTAACGCGAGGAGTAACCAAGCAAGGGAAGTTCTCAAAGAGCCAGTGGTACCCTATGTGATTGAACCCCCGAGATCTTCGGGCATAGAATTTGTGTGTGAGCCCAATAGATTGATTTCCTCACGCTAGCCTTAGGTCTATGACCCCGATAAGGTATATGATATTGGATATAGTCATCGAGTTTGGGAATTTGGAAACGCTAGGAATTTATGTTAGTCTATGCAAAGTTTTGAGTTAGGTGAGTTGATCATGAGAGACAACCTATAAATGATGATTCGAGTGCAAACAAGGTTGGATATTTAGCGGTTGTTCGGACTCATAGTTAGTAAACGGAATTTAAAGAACAAGTGAGAGTGACCTTATTGAGTATGACTCGGGTATTTTGGGATAACATATATTTTAGTTGGGATTTATGGAATGATGAGAGAATAGTGAGGCACCGAGAGTAAAAGAGAGTGATGACTTGAGTTGATAAAAAGTTTTGGAGGGTGTGAGATTAGACTTGAGGAAAGGTATAAATCGAATAAAGGGTGACCAAGGGTTTATGAAACCGGAATATGAGAGAACACTGGAACGAGAAATGAGTTGGGAATTTTGCAAGTTTTGTAATCCGACATTCAATAAGGAATTTGTTATAGGTTTCGAGTGAACCCGTGTGAGGAGGTCGCGTTAACGGCCATGACATACGAGGGATGGATTTGAGTTTTAATAATTGAAATATGTGATGGTGAATTTAGTAATACCAAGCTTGATTTTCGCGGTTATGAGAGTAAGAGTGTGATACATAATACGTGTGAGTTTAATCATATTGTTAAGAGATTTAATCACTTGTGTTATATAGTATGGCCACTTAAGCTAAGTGTGTATGCATGAAAAGTGAAATTAGTTGGGCGAGGTTCCGACCTATGAGCGGTAGTATAGATGTTGTTTGTAAATTTGCCTCCCAATCGTCAAGTGAAACGCCCACTGTAATACTACGGTTTTATGAGTCTTTGGGTATTCTATCGATTGGGGCTTACTCTGTCGAGTAAGTATGTTTTGTATACGAATCAGTAGTCTGCCTGTAGGGTACTCGATCGAGTAGCCTTGGCACTCGATCGAGTACATGACTTACTCGATCGAGTAAGTCCGTTATCGGGTGATTTGCGACGGGTTGTTAATAATGCGGATTAATATATAATACTCTGTCATCTTTTTCCTAAACACTTTTACAAACCTAAAAACACAAAAAGGAGAGATTGCAAGTTACGTTGTTCGATTAATTCGCATTATTGGCAAATCCCAGAGCTAGAGGTGTCGGTTTTCTTTGTTCTTTATACCGTTGTGATCCTTGCGTCAAGGGTAAGTTCTACATATCATTTTTATAGCATTTGGTTAATGTTGGTTAAACCCTAATTTGGGGATTTGGGAGTTTTTATGTTTTGTGTGGTTAAGGTAGTAATTGTATGAATGTATGTATAGGAAGAGGATTCGTAGAGGAGAGATTTTGAGACAGCTGCTAGATCGTCTGATTCTATTATTGCTTTCGAGGTAGGGTTTCCCTACTCGGTATTAATTACATGTGGTGTGTGGTGGTTGTATTGTTATTGTTGACTTATCATACTGCTGGTGTTTATGACGGTTGTTGATTAATATCGTTGATTGTTGTTGTATCTGTCTGTGGTCTTCGGGGTGCGTCCCTGGCTGAGTGGAGTCACTTGCGGGAGTGGCTTCACGCCCTTGATTTTCCTTCTGTGGAACCCGCCACATAAGGGATGTGCACATTAATGAACATAGGTTTATCGCTCGATGGAGATGAGCGGGGCTTAGGTGGGAACGGCTGCGATCCCCCACTGGCGGTGTGGAGTATCTGTTGCGATGGGTACTCTGGCAGGGCTACACACTTTAGTGTGTAGTCAGTTTTGTGGAGTTTGGTGATGGAGACTCGGGTTTTGATGTGTTAATTGAGTTGTTTGGCATTTGTTTCATAATGGTTTGTATTGTGTAATTAGTACTGACCCCGTTGTTTGTTTTGTAAAACTATGGTGATCCATTCGGGGATGGTGAGCAGTTGTTGAGCAGGTTTAATACGATGCATTTGGGCTAGTAGGGATGAGTCATCACTTGGCATTAGAAGAGTCTTCCGCTGTGTCAGACGGTGTCTTATTTGTTCAGTTTTGATAGTAGACAATTTTGGATTTGGATGTATTGGATTTATCAGTTTTGGTTTTGAACATGTAATCACTTAAACTATATTTACTTTTAAAGTACGTTTTTTTATTGTCTTATGATATTCATTGCCTCGGGTCACCGAGATGGTGACGTTCCTATACCTGAGTGGTCATGGTAAGGCACTTGGAGTATGGGGGTGTCACAAAGTGGTATCAGAGCGACGATCCTGAAACCTGTAACCAATGAACTTAATGAATATAGGGAGTCAAATTAAAATGAACCCGGGGTAGAAGTTGTAGGAGCTAATGCAAAGGCTTGGGAGACGTCCTAAAGTCGCGAACTCGCCCTACAATTTGGAACCGGTCACATGGGGTACGTGTCGGGATCGTATGTGTTATCTTCTTGTTTGTGTATCTATGTAGTAATATGTGGTGTGAATTGGTGGATATATGAATGTGGAGGATGGGAGTGTGAATAAAAGATGATGAGTATTGACTTGTATGTTGGATGGATTAAGGCATGTTGTTTGTTTTATAATTTGGTATATTAGTGATATGAAGCAAAGTTATTATGTTGGGTATATAAAGAGCTGCGTTTATACATATGAATTGTTGTTGTTGTTATGTTAATAATATGAAGCTTGTATTCTATGGTTGGGAAGGAAAGATAAGCATGCGGGTAGTTAAACGAGTCTGCATGGCTCGATCGAGTGGGGGCACTCGATCGAGTAGGTGAGAGATTTGATCGAGTGGGTCTGACTCGATTGAGTGGGTAGTTTTGTGTTTTCTTGGCAGAAACGTGTTTTGGGGCACTCTATCGAGTAAATAGGGGCACTCGATCGAGTGAGGTCAGCTCGATCGAGTGGCCAGTCATCTCGATTGAGTGTGTTATTTAGCAAGGTTCTGATTAGGTTCTGGAGTCGAGGCACTCGATCGAGTAGGTGGGGCACTCGATCGAGTGGGTGTTGGTACTCGATCGAGTGGGTTTTATACAGGTCGTATGCATGTTTTGGGTTATAGTATGAGTGTTTATGTTTACCTTTACTTATATAGTTACAACATGCCGCCGAAAAGAAACGCCTTGTATGCTAGAGCTGAGAGTATGAACATTGACGACATAGTAAAGATGTTGGAGCACCAAGATGCTTTTACGGAAGCTTTGAAGAGAGTGGGAAAGGATAAGGAGGTTGATCACTCCAAGATCTGCATCCATATAGCGAGGTTCAATCCTAAAGAGTATAACGGAAATGGGGCGCCAATTCTGCTGGATAATTGGCACAGGGAGATGGAAAATATCCTGGAGTTGGTGCACTGCCCGGACGAGTTGAAAGTGGAACAAGCTGCGTTCTACTTCAGAGAAGCGGCAGGTGAGTGGTGGGATAAGGTTAAGGTGAGTGCTAGGGAGATGTACATGAAGCTGGGACTACCTGCAATACCTTGGGATGAGTTCAGAAAAGCTATGAGACGTGAGTTTGTGCCGGAACATATGAGAAGTAAGCTGAGGGAAGAGTTTGACGAGTTTAAGATGACATCTGATATGACGGTGGCTGAGTACTACCGTAATTTTAATGAGAAGTCCAGATACCCTGAGGATATGGGGCTGAGTGAGAAGAACCTAACTTTGAGGTTTGAGAAGGGGTTGACCCCCAAGATTATGCAGAAGCTACCAGTGGGATTCCTTACAGATGTTAAGGAAGTCTATGAGCGAGCTGGGAGGGCTGAGAGGTTGGTTGACATGACCAAAGAGACAGGTGCTGAAAAGAGGAAAGCTGAGAGTGAAGGGGGTGGTCAGTCCATCTATAAGAAGAGTAATCATAATCAGGTGAGAGCATATTCTTCGGGCTCAGGGTTCAGTGCTGGGGCCTCATCTGAGCGTGGCCGTGGGAGTGGTAGCAGTAGCTGGGGAATGACCTGTTTTAACTGTGGCGGTGTGGGCCACAAGAGACATGAGTGCACCAGTGCGGTGAGTGGGGGTTTCCAGAGGCCGTTACAGGGGAGCTTTACACAGGGTCCTGCATAGAGTTATGCGAGCAACAGACCGGCTGGGTCATGGAACAACAGGGAGGTCAGAACAACAACGGTGGAGGTAACCGCAATGGCGGTAATTCTTATCAGAAACCAGCTACAAACACCAACAACAACCAAGGGTCGGGTGCCAAGCCGACTACCTCAGCTAGTACTGTCCAGGGAGGTGGGCAGAAGACCAGTGGCAAGTTGTTTATGATGGAAAAGAAAGCAGCTGAGGACGACGCTCATGTTATCACTGGTACATTTCTTGTTAATGGTGTTTATACCTTTGTTTTGTTTGATTCGGGAGTGTCACAGTCGTTTGTATCTTCGAGTGATGTTAAACAGTTGGGTTTGAGTGATTATGAGTCTGTAAGAGAGGAAGTTTTGATACCTTCGGGTGAGTTTGTATCTTGTGGGAGGTTGTATAGAGGTGTATCCATGATAGTTGGGCAAGTTGATCTACCTGTAGACTTGCTAGAGTTTCCTTTAGATGGTTTTGAGATGATAGTCGGGATAGATTGGTTGGGAAATTACAGAGCTAAGATAGATTGTCATCACAAGAAAGTTTCTCTGAGAGGTCCTAAGGGGATTAGTGTGTCTTATCGTGGGTTTATTGTCAAACCCAAAGTTAAGTTGATTGCAGCAGTGACCTTGAAGTCCTATCTGAGGAAAGGGTGCCCGTTCATCTTGTGCCATGTGAGGGATCACAGAGTGGAGAGTCCGACAGTTGAGCAGATACCAGTTGTGGGAGAGTTTCCAGATGTCTTTCCAGAGGAGATTCCGGGGTTGCCACCCAAGAGGGAGATAGATTTCAGTGTTGAGCTGAAACCGGGGACGGGGCCAATCTCTAAGGCACCGTACCGTATGAGTCCTAATAAGTTGGAGGAGCTAAGGAAGGAGTTGGATGATCTGATTAAGAGGGGATACATTAGACCTAGTGTGTCACCGTGGGGAGCACCAGTTCTGTTTGTGAAGAAGAAAGATGGGAGCTTGAGGTTATGCATAGACTACGGGGAGCTGAATATAGTGACAGTGAAGAACAAGTATCCTTTGCCAAGGATAGATGACTTGTTTGATTAGTTGAGTGGTGCAGCAGTCTTTTCTAAGATTGATTTGAGGTCGGGTTACCATCAGGTGAAGATTAGAGAGGAGGACATACCAAAGACAGCTTTCACGTCGAGGTATGGTCATTATGAGTATGTGGTGATGCCGTTTGGGTTATCTAATGCACCAGCTGTGTTTATGGATTTGATGAACCGGGTCTTCAGTCAGTTCTTGGACAAGTTTGTGGTGGTTTTCATAGATGACATCTTAGTCTTTTTTAAGACTAGGGAGGAGCATGAGGAACATTTGAGGATTGTGTTGCAGACCTTGAGGGAACATGAGTTGTATGCAAAGTTGTCCAAGTGTGAGTTCTGGTTGGAGGAAGTTGCTTTTCTGGGGCATGTGATTTCTAAGAAAGGGGTAGCTGTGGATCCTGCAAAGATTGAAGCAGTTACCAAGTGGGAAGCACCAAAGAATGTAGCTGAGATCAGGAGTTTCTTGGGTTTAGCAGGATATTATTGACGGTTCGTGAAATATTTATCCAAGATTGCTAGACCTATGACAGCTTTGATGAGGAAAGAGAACAGGTTTCGCTGGGATGAAAGTTGTGACACGGCATTCCAAACATTAAAGGAGTGTTTGACCACAGCTCTAATCTTAGCATTGCCTGAAGGGAGTGAGAACTTTGAGGTGTATACGGATGCTTCAAAGAATGGGTTGGGTTGTGTGTTGATGCAGAATGGGAAAGTGATTGCCTATGCTTCTAGGCAATTGAAGCCTTATGAGGAGAACTACCCTACTCATGATCTAGAGTTGGGTGCAGTTGTGTTTGCTCTAAAGATATGGAGACATTACCTATATGGAGCGACCTTTAAGGTATTTTCAGATCACAAGAGTCTCATGTACATGTTCACTCAAAAGGAGTTGAACATGAGACAGAGGAGGTGGATGGAGTTGATTGGCGATTACAACATGGATATTATCTACCATGAAGGAAAAGCCAATGTTGTTGCAGATGCTTTGAGCAGGAAGAGTGTGCATTCTCTATGCACAGCTATATCTTTGATGAGATTGAGAGATGAGGTGAGGAAGTTCGGGATACATATGATCCAGAAAGGGGACGCTATGGGAGATTTGACAGTGCAGCCAGACCTTTATGATGATATTCGTGGTAAACAGGTGTTGGATCCCAAGATTGTGGAGTGGAGAGCTGGAGTAGAGAAAGGGACAGTGTCTAGATTCTCTATTCATACAGATGGTAGTCTGAGGTTCGATGGGAGGTGGTGTGTTCCTAATTATGAGGAGTTGAAAAAGATGATCATGACAGAGGCTCATTGCACACCATATTCGGTACATCCAGGCGGTGAAAAGCTATACAAGGATTTGAAAAAGACTTTCTGATGACCTGGGATGAAGAAAGAAACAGCTGAGTTCGTGGCACGTTGCTTGACATGTCAGAGAGTGAAAGGGAAGCAGCGTCGACCACAAGGTAAGATTCAGTCTCTTGAGGTACCTGAGTAGAAGTGGGAGTCCATTTCTATGGATTTTATTGTGGGTTTACCGAAGAGTCAACAGGGTAACAACATGATATGGGTTATTGTGGATCGACTGACCAAGTCACCTCATTTTGTGCCAATGAAAGATACATGGACTAAGGCATACTTAGCTATGGCTTATCGGAAGAATGTGGTGAGATTTCATGGGGTGCCTAAAGATATAGTGTCTGACAGAGATTCGAGATTTATCTCACGGTTTTGGAAAGAGTTGCAGGAGTCTTTGGGGACTACCTTGAAAATGAGTACAACATTTCATCCTGCGACAGATGGCCAGACGGAGAGGACCATCAAGACTCTAGAGGATATGTTGTGAGCTTGTGTTATGGATTTTGGTGGTAGCTGGGAACAGAGGTTCAATTTGATTGAGTTTTGTTACAACAACAGCTATCACACCAGTATTGGCATGGCGCCATTTAAGGCTTTATATGGGAGGAGATGTAGGAGTCCGATTTGTTGGGACGATAGTGCTGAGGCAGTGGTTTTAGGACAAGAGATGGTACATGAGATGGAGGAGCAGATTAAGCTGATCAGATAGAGGATGAGAGCGGCCCAGGATCGACAAAAGAGTTATGCTGATCTAGATCGACGGGATATAGAGTTTCAGGTTAGGGAGAAGGTTCTTTTGAAAGTGTCTCCTATGAGTGGGGTCATGAGATTTGGTAAGAAAGGGAAGTTGAGTCAGAAGTTCATAGGACCGTATGAGATCTTAGACCGTGTTGGAGAGGTTGCTTATCGGTTGGCTTTACCGTCTGCGTTGGATAGGGTACATAATGTATTTCATGTATCTCAGCTACGGAAGTATGTTAATGATCTGTCACATGTGTTAGAGGTAGAGAACATAGAGCTGGATGAGTCCTTGTCTTATCTTGAGGTGCCTAAACAAATTCTTGATCGAATGGTTAGGAAAACTAGACATGGTGAGACAGTGTTGCTTAAGTTTCTTTGGTCTAATCATGAGGTTGAGGAGGCTATATGGGAGGCGGAAGAGGCTATGAGGGAGCGGTACCCGTCTCTTTTTTATTAGGTATGTATGGTTATGGGGACATAACCTTGTTTCTTTTAGGGGGTAGGAGATGGTCGCATAGAGTTTTATGTTGGTTTTGGCATAGTTAGTGTATGTTTTGAGTCGGTTGAGTTTGGTTTGGTAAGTATGTTTTGGAATTTTATGTTGAGTTTTGTTTTTGTTGTTGTATCGGGAGAGTGTCATTGTGTTCTTGTTTTGTTGTGGTTTGAACTTCGAGGACGAAGTTCTTTTTAAGGAGGAAAGACTGTAATACTACGGTTTTATGAGTCTTTGGGTACTCTATCGAGTGGGGCTTACTCTGTCGAGTAAGTATGTTTTGTATACGAATCAGTAGTCTGCCTGTAGGGTACTCGATCGAGTAGCCTTGGCACTCGATCGAGTAAGTGGCACTCGATCGAGTACATGACTTACTCGATCGAGTAAGTCGGTTATCGGGTGATTTGCGACGGGTTGTTAATAATGCGGATTAATATATAATACTCCGTCATCTTTTTCCTAAACACTTTTACAAACCTAAAAACACAAAAAGGAGAGATTGCAAGTTACGTTGTTCGATTCATTCGCATTATTGGAAAATCCCGGAGCTAAAGGTGTCGGTTTCCTTTGTTCTTTATACCGTTGTGATCCTTGCGTCAAGGGTAAGTTCTACATATCATTTTTATAGCATTTGGTTAATGTTGGTTAAACCCTAATTTGGGGGTTTTTATGTTTTGTGTGGTTAAGGTAGTAATTGTATGAATGTATGTATAGGAGGAGGATTCGTAGAGGAGAGATTTTGAGACAGCTGCTAGATCGTCTGATTCTGTTATTGCTTCCCAATTAGGGTTTCCCTACTCGGTATTAATTACATGTGGTGTGTGGTGGTTGTATTGTTATTGTTGACTTATCATACTCCTGGTGTTTGTGACGGTTGTTGATTAATATCGTTGATTGTTGTTGTATCTATCTGTGGTCTTCGAGGTGCGTCCCTAGCTGAGTGGAGTCACTTGTGGGAGTGGCTTCACGCCCTTGATTCGCCTTCTGTGGAACCCGCCACAGAAGGAATGTGCGCATTAATGAACACGGGTTTATCGCTCGATGGAGATGAGCGGGTCTTAGGTGGGAATGGTTGCGGTCCCTCACTGGCGGTGTGGAGTATCTGTTGATATGGGTACTCTGGCAGGGCTACACACTTTAGTGTGTAGTCAGTTGTGTGGAGTTTGGTGATGGAGACTCGGGTTTTGATGTGTTGATTGAGTTGTTTGGCATTTGTTTCATAATGGTTTGTATTGTGTAATTAGTACTGACCCCATTGTTTATTTTGTAAAACTGTGGTCATCCATTCGGGGATGGTGAGCAGTTGTTGAGCAGGTTTGATACGATGCATTTGGGCTAGCTGGGATGAGTCATCACTTGGCTTTAGAAGAGTCTTCCGATGTGTAAGACGGTGTCTTAGTTGTTCAGTTTTGATAGTAGACACTTTTGGATTTGGATGTATTGGATTTATCAGTTTTGGTTTTGAACATGTAATCACTTAAACTATATTTACTTTTAAAGTACGTTTCTTTATTGTCTTATGATATTCATTGCCTCGGGTAACCGAGATGGTGACGTTCCTATACCTGAGTGGTCCTGGTAAGGCACTTGGAGTATGGGGGTGTCACACCCACGGCATACATCGTGACCGGGTTCTAGTGCTTAATTGAGTAATGATGTTGTTATTATTCCTTGAGAATAATGAGTGGTTAGGCCGTGTCAATGAAATAGTATGTTTGTGTCGGTAGCGTGTCTCAAACATTTCACCTTAATTGTGTAATAATGATGGCCATAAGGCCAAGGGTTTGTTTAAATTTGGTTAATTGATGGTGTATTAGTCACCATCGGAATCTATTAACATTTTTGTGATAAAATAGGAAGTTTGGAACCGGGTTGAGAATGAATACCTTTTTCCCAGATGACACTCAACCGAGTGCACCATGCACTCGACCGAGTGGTTGCCTACTCGGCCGAATGGCCACCTACACTTAACCGAGTGATTTGATTTGACCTTTATTTTGTCAATAGTCGACCTAATATTGGGTGCAACCCTTATTTCATGATTTATAATGGTTGGTTTTTGTCGGATGAACATGTTGACCCCATATGGATGAGACCTTGTGAATTTTTTACGTTATATGACTTTTTCTATTTAAGAGTGAAAATTAAATGAAAGTTGTTAATTGACATGTATGATTGGATGACAAGAATGATGTGACGACTGTGTGTGGTACACGTTAATTGTCGTGAATTCATTTTGGTATGATAACAGTGTTCGTATTACGTGGTTTTGTCGTTAGGTGTGTGTTTCATAGTAATCTTGAATGCATAATCAGAGTCTCATAATGATGCTAGTAACTGAAGTATTGAGAATTGATGGGAATGGGTGTGGGAACACATGTATGATCATGTGGTGGATTTGACGCGGTGTACGCGTGGCATGGTGTCCGGAAATGAAAACGTTGAACATGGTTGAGTCACATAACATGAAATTTTGTATTATTTGATTTTTTCATGGAGTCCTCATATTCGTGATTGATGTGCATACATGTAAGTGTAGGAGATTTGACGTGGCGTAGATATATAATAATAATCGAGTTATACCCAGTGATAGATACGTATTCATATAACCAACATGAGTTGGTAGTTATTGTGTTATCATAGTTTCGCACCGTGGGTTGGACCTTGTACTTTGACGGTTGGGAGGCTCGTCGAGTGGGATTAAATTGATGGCAATATGACTATATATGATTTAAATACGGATTTGCAATTAGTAAGAGAGAGTGTTGAACATGGAACATTTTGTGGAATTTGGTAATGAACATTATGAGAACACATTATGAGGCTTGACAATTGAACTTCGGGACGAAGTTCTCTTCTAGGGGGAATGGATGTAATAATTCGGAAATTAAGGAAAGAGAAAGTACGGAATGTGAGGAAGTAATGAGAATTGAACAAAGAACCTTTGGATAAGTACGATTGACATGAGTGGTTAATAAGAGTGATGACGAAAATAAGATCTTGATGAAATTTACGATAGAGTAAAGGACAACGGTAATGGCGAGAGAGTACTTGAGAACCGGTAATGAGACGTATGGGAAGCTTGTGGAATAGTTGTGAAAATAGAGAGTGAGGCGAACTTCGGGACGAAGTTTATTTTAAAGGGGGAAGATTGTAATACCTGGATATTATGGGACCCGCAAAGGAACCTTAGTATGCGTGATAACACCTTCTGCTAGACGAGAGGCCACACGGGAGTGAAGTATAACTATAAAGTGAACCGAGTATAACCTATACTAGACTTAGTGGAGTTGTTATAATATACGCCTATAGAAGGGTCATCTTAAAACTGTCATAACATGAGATCTATATATGATATTTATGTGATTCCAATTGGAGGTGTTAGCTTGTTCTCTTATGATTCCAACGGTAGGTGATAGTTATTGTAGGATGATTTGTGATAGTTATTATGTGGTATTGTATAGGATTAAGACGGTCTTGCGTGATGGAATCATGAGGGATTCGAGTTGCTTGTGAAGAATGCTAAAAGGTAGGTTTATCCTACTCGGTTTCAATATTTTTTGTGCATATTTGTGTGTCTTGCATCATCATTATTACGTATGAGTTGATTGAGATAACATGTTGGTATTTGAGGAAGTTTTATCCATGATATGTTGGGATTGAGTTCATGATGAGTCATGTAATTGGTGTTTTGTTGCATTTTCAATGTATGGTCATTGTTGTGTTGTATTGGAGATCATTAGTGGTGTTACTTGGTTATTGAGGAGACGTAAGATGGTTGGGAGACCGTCTTACACTTGAGTCGCCTCTTGGAGCTTCTCACTCTAAGAGAAATGTCCACATTAATGGCTTGAGTTACGGAGGGACTCGTGTGGTTGAGACACGACGTCTGGCAGGGGATCCGGTTGGCTTCCGGACCCGGTACGTCTGGGCGTGTCCTGGTACCTATTTGTGGTTGTTGGTATGTCTGGGCGTGTCCAGGTACCATTGTGGTTGTCGGTATGTCTGGCCGTGTCCCGGTACCGTGGTCGTTATGGGTACGTCTGGGCGTGTCCCGGTACCGGAGTGATTGTTGTTTGATAGCGTTTCATTCATGTTTTAGTCATGTTGCATACTCACACACTTTGAGTTGAGTCACACTGTATTTATTTATTGAAACTAACGTTTGTGTGTCTGTGTAATTGTCACCTATTTCTGGGGTGGCCTGTGTCGATCCATATGATATTTCCGATCATATGGGGAGCAGGTTGAGTACAGATTTTGCTTGTTGACGTTATCAGGATTTGGGACGTGCTTTGGACTTGGAGTCGAGTACTTGGATAGTTAATAGATAACATAGATAGTAGTCATCAGTTGTATTCTTTCATTTATTCATTTATGGTTATGTAATCCACTAAATACTTTATTTATATTAATTGTTTCTTAATTGAAACTCCAATTTCACCGCATAGGGAAACCGAGATGGTAACATCTCCCAATTACCTTGGTCGGGTAAGAAGGGGGTGTTACATGGAGTTAGTTGGATGTTGATAGGAGCGAAGTCTTGTTCCTATAGCGAACAGCGGCATGGCCTGAGATCAGCTGTTGTCCTCATCCCTGGATCAGTAGTTGGCTTATTCCGCTTTTTTCCCTAAGCGTGGCCATGGGGCAGCGCAACAACACCCACTAATTATAAAGGACTGAGGAAGCCAACACGGAAGGATACCTCAATGTCGAATACTACAGTATAGGTATTGTGCAATCTGAATAAATGCAACAACAAGCATAGGACCTATTCACTCGCAGGCATGTACACACACACACAAACATATATTTCAAAGGTAATCCAGCACACATGCTACAGGTTTCACATGTACCATACATGGCATAGACTAATAAAATTACTGCCACAAAACACACCGCGGGCTTATTCAACACAGCCAGACCCGGCGACACCTAATATGCAACTTAAGGTACAGAACACAACAAGTAGCCATAACCGGGGGCATAAGAGACCAACATTCGCGCCATATCACACCTCCAAAGAATCACCATGAACAGTTTATGGGTAGAGCGTATATGAGTGTAACACCCCGGTTTATAAAAGAAGTCTTCGTCAAGACATTCCCTAATAAAACGGACTGTTACCATCTCGGTTTCCCGAGGTAGTGAATAACAAATAAAACTCTAAGGCAATTTATATAATTATTTTAACTGAATTATTACAAAACCTCTTTTACGTCAAATTGCAAGAACTAACATAAATAAAAGTGAAAGTCTTCTAGATGATGATCTAGCCACTAAGTCGTCTGATCCAGTGTCTCACGCCCATCAAGCTCCCGTCCTATCTCTTAACCTGTCAAGTCTGCTCCCTATTAAAAGGTTCATCACAGGTGTTCACGAATACACAGGGTCAACCACGAGGTTGAGTAGGGAAAACAATGAAACAATAAATATGATATGCATGATACTCCGTCACCTCCATCTCCATCTCAACTCATCACACACATCTCATACCCCGGACAACCCAGCCATACCGATCCCCGGTAGACTATATATATCGACCGTAGCCGATCCGCCGCTTTCGCGAGGACACCAGGGCAAGTCCTGCAGAACCCGCCTGGGCCTTATCACAACATCGTCATCATCACACCGCATCACCACAACATCCTCCATCTCCAATGCATATGAATGCTCAAAAGAAATTGATGCAACATAATATATATAAAAATCAATGAACTGATGAATCATAAAATCATGCCAGTTATCCGATGTTGTGATATCATGCTCAATACGATCAAATCAGTCAATCACCTTCCGTATATAAATCGTACTTAAATCAACAACAAGAAATCAAGTCAACACAATTCAACAACAACGATAATAGGACAAGTGTATTTTTCTACCTCAAGTGCCAGCAATTCCAATTAAGCAGTTAAGCAGTCCAGAAAGTAAAGCAATGAATTTGATTATCGATCCTTCACGAATCCGTCACCTAAAACAATTATAATATTTATAATTACTAACTACTAAATAAAGACATCTCCCAAAATAGAAGCTTTCCCGATATAGTAACTTTCCCCTTTAACCAATCCCGACTCAAAATCCATCTCCAATTATTTAAACGACTCGGGGATTAAATTAAATAATTTATTTAAATGGCTCGGGAATAAATTAAATAACTAATATGATAAATAAAGGATTAAACGAATTATACGATTAGGAAACCCGAATCAAACTTTAACAACTCAAACAACCCGTCTTTAATTATTTACTTAACTCGGAATTAAATTAATTAATTAAGAGTACGGCCAATTAACGAATTATAACGATTTCCCGAATTAAATGATTTAAGAAAACCCGAAACAAACATAAAAACCACTCGAAAAACCCGACTCTTACACTCACACCATCACTCTCGCCCACACCCTTCCCGTGCCGCCTGAACCACCGCGACAACCACCAGGCGTGGTCCCCACTTCGACCCACCACCAACAACCCACCCCACTAGGTCGATCGCCGCCGGCGAGGCGAACCACGGCCGTCAACTGGCCTGGTTCACCACCGAGCCTCACCAAACGCCTCTGTTTCTCTCTTACCACCACCGCAACCAACAACTACCCACTGCCCAAACAACCACCATTCGACTCGCCATCAACCCATGCACACAGACACCATAGCACCACCGTTTCGACCTCCCCCTAGTCCACGGTGGTGCCACCCAAACCTTACCTGTCTAAACCGCCTGAAAACCAATGCTTAAATCCCGTTTGCTACCCCCTGTCAATGTCGGCTTCTACTGTCACTATCACCACCAACAACCGCCCTAAACACCACCACTACACTCGTCCCATACCACTCTACCCATATGCCCCATCAACAACCACCAGCAACCTCACCAAGACACGCACAACCCCCTCCAAAAACCCGACAGACAAAATGAAAACAGAGAAGGTTGCACTCTTACCTTTTTTCGCCACCACAACAGCCACCAGGGGCCACTCCCGGTCGTCGCCAACCACCCTAAGGCTTCCTTGCTGCGCTGTCAACATCCAGCTCTCACTCTCTCTCTCTCTCTATGCGTGAAGGCCGCCATTTCACCGGTGGTGAAGTGAGGGAGGCGGCTGAGGGAGAAAGAAAGGAGGGAGGCGGGTTAGGGTAGTGTTTTATTAGGGTTAGGGTTAGGGTTTAAATGGGCTTTAGGGTTTAATGGGCTGAACATATATTGGGCCGACTTACATGGGTTAGCTCGCAATTCGTATTTCTTATAAACCCGTCTCAAATAACTCATGATAGCTTAAAGTAATTATCGACTCAATTATTATCCCGACATAATTAGTAATATAAAATACATAATAATTAATATATAATAATATCCATTTAATTTATTATATAAAAATACGGGGTATTACAATGAGGCAGCTACAACACTGTCAAACGTATTATAGATATCCGCATTAGCAGTAACCTGAGCATTGTGCCTCAATGTCGCTGGCACTTTAGCGTAGGCTGTCCCCCTACGTAACAGCACGTGTTATGGGGCATAGAGACCCAAAGATAATGGTCAACCACTGCGTCCTAGTTGAGAGCCAATCTGAAAGGCCATGGTTTCGTAGTTCAAGCATCCTTTGCAACTAAAAGGCAGATTCACAGTGAGCATGATCTTGATGAGGGCCCTATAACAATTCTAATATTGTAATCTCAAATCCATAATAACAAAGTTAATTTAATTATTAATCTCTTAACGTTCTTCATTTGCAATTACACAATTACACATAACAAAGGATTCACATATATATAAGACTATGTGATACACCTCTCTTATGTGACTTCCTTTAGACGTCCTCGACACGAATGTAAACAAACATATTAATGGTAATCTACGCATTTAACTCAGATATTTGTTTGAATCAATCATGTATTTTTTTTGGTAGAATGTGAATTCTCATTAAGCTCAAAAGGATCACAGTACACGAAGGACCATATAAATTAGTACAGTCGACATCATACAAGTAACCTCACTACACCACTCTCAACATTTAAGTAGTACAAAGACACCTACTTACCAACCAATCACGACATCTAAGAATGGAAAGCTCAGATTGAATACCCTGCATTCTATACTTCACCATACTTTGCACCCGTTGGAGCACCAGCTTTGGTCTGATGATGCTGCCATTGTGTTTGGCTGAGTTCCTGCACGACCAAATTATGTAGATCAATCCTGCAAAGCTAGCCATAATGATCTGTTTTTTCAGCAGACTTCTGCACCGCCAAGACATGATAGTGTCCATGTGTAAGTGCCAAGAAATCCCAAGCCATTGCAAAACTAGCTGTAAGCATTCCTTACTAAAAGCGCAATCAAAGAAAAGATGGCTTTGAGTTTCCTGAGCATTAGCACAGATGCAACATAAGCCATCAGAAATGACCCCAAACTTGAGAAGTCTGTGCTTGGTTAGGAGTCTATCCTTAGCAAATAGCCAGGTGATAAAGTTTACTTTAGGTAAACATAGTCTATTCCAAACAAAAGGCTCCCAGGTAACAGATTCACTAGTACCAGCCAAACTATCATATGTTTGCTGGGTGGAAAAAGATCCCTGAACCCACTGCTGCACATTCAATCCCCTTTTCAACTTTTCTTTTACTTTACAGATTTGATGCCAGACCCAGCTAGAATTGATAGAAGGAGTGTAGGACCACCAGTCATGCTGCTTGATGTACATGTTATGAACCCAACAGACCCAGAGACTGTCCTTTTTGTTGGCAATCCACCAAGTATATTTGCTAATACTGGCAATATTCCAGATATAGCAATTGTGCACACCAAGACCCCCTTGTTTTTTAGTCCTGCAACAGCTCTCCCAAGATACAGCTGGTATTCTATGATAGCCATCAATGCCAGACCAGAGGTAGTTCCTACAGATGGTTTCAACTCTGTTGAGAATACCCTTGGGTAGCAGAAAAATTCGAGCCCAATAGCAATGAAGTTGAGAGAGCACAGCTTTTACTAGTGTTAATCTCCCTGCATAACTAAGCTTTTTGGCCCCCCAACTCCTGATTCTATGCACCATCTTATCCACTAATTTAACTTACTACATTGAGGATTAGTCAGTCTATTGTAAGAGATGTCCACCCCTAGGTATCTAAAAGGGTAAGTACCTTTTTTGAACCCAGAAAGCTTCAGAATATAGGTCTCATCAGTATCAGTCAAACCAAATATCAGACTTGTTATTATTGACAGTAAGGCCAGAAGCAATAGAGAAGGTGTGCATAGCCCTCATCAGAACCTTAACTGGGCTAGCATCTTCCCTACAGAAGAGAAGTAGGTCATCTGCAAATGCTAGATGGCAAAGACCTAAAGCTCTACACATAGGGTGAAAATGGAAGTCATGCCTAAGGGTCACCACAGCTAGTATCCTGGTGAAATACTCCAAGCATAAGGTAAAGAGGAGGGGAGAAAGGGGATCATCTTGCCTTAATCCTCTCCTCCCTTTAAAGAAACCAAAGTGAGAGCCATTCAAAGAAAGGGTGTAAGAGGGGGAAGAGACACATTGCATGATCCAGTTGACCATTTGAGTAGGGAATTTCAGAGCCACCAGCATGTCCTCAACAAAATCTCACTCAATGGAGTCATACTCTTTCTTTAGGTCAATCTTCATCATAACCCTAGGAGAGCAAATCTTTCTATTGTATAGTCTCATCAAATCCTGACAAATGAGAACGTTATCCACAATTTCCCTCCCTTGCACAAAGGCACTCTGAGTGGAACTTACAATAGTAGGTAATACCTTAGAAAGTCTGGCACAAATGATTTTTGAGATGCATTTGAAGAGGACATTGCAACAAGCAATAGGCCTATAGTCCATGACAGTCTCAGGTACTTCTTTTTTAGGAATTAGAGTAACAACAGTAGCATTCACCTGTTGTAGAAGCTGGCCATTCTCAAAAAATTCCTGGACAACTTGAATAACATCCTGACTCACAATGCCAAAAGAGTCATTAAAAAAGCCAGAAGTATACCCATCAGGGCCAGGTGCCTTGTCAATGGGTATAGAGAACATGGCCTCATAAACTTCATCCCTTGTGACCCTCTGGAGTAAGCCAGTTGCCTGGGTATCAGTAAGGTAGGGGCCTCTTCTCACCACACCCAAATTCACACGAACAACAGGCTTTGAACTGCCAAGAAGGTCCTTGTAATAAGTAAGGAAAGCAGCTTCAATGGATTTATTGTCAGTGCATTGGTTACCATAATGATCTTTGATGGAGAGTATTTTATTCTGAGCTCTTCTTGCCTTGATGGAGCTGTGAAAATAGTGAGAGTTTTCATCATTGCACTTCATCCAGTGAATCTTTGCTTTCTAGTTGAGAAATAAATTTCTAGCCTCATCCAGATCTTTACAGGTCTGTGCAGCAGCTCTTTCTTTACATTGCAGACCCACATTAGTAGGGTCCTGGTGCAATTGTCTCTGAATATCTTCAAGTAGCATCTGGGCCACCTTAGCAGTATTAAGGATATCCCCAAAACCTTCCTTGTTCAATTGCCTCAAAGGAAATTTAAGAAGCTTAAGTTTCTTAACAACTTGAAAAATCTTGCACCCCTTAATCTGCTTTTGCCAAATATTCAAAACAGTAGCATGAAATCTCTCATCCTTGCCCCCACATATTAAAGTATTTGAAACTAGACTTCTTCCTATCAACCTTCTCCCAGAGTTTGATGATGCAAGGGCTATGATCAAACAAACCCTCATGCAGGAAAGAGGCAATGCCAGAAGGGCCATTAGTCAGCCACTGATCATTAGCTAAAACTCTGTCAATTCTACTAAAAACCCTTGTATTCTCCTCTTGTTTATTGTTCCAGGTGAAGTATGCCCCTGGGTCACAAAATCATACAGTCCACATCTATCCACACAGTCTTGGAAAGCTTTGACTTCAGCAGGAGACACATCAGAACCTAGACGCTCCCTAGCAAGCAGGACATTATTAAAGTCACCCATGAGAAGCCAGGGACCATTAACAAGAGAATTACAATGAAGAATAGATTGCCATAGGCCTACTCTTTCAGAATCCTTGTTACATCCATAAACTAGGGAGCACACCTAAGAGAAACCAGTCAGCAGGTGTTCAACAGTAGCATGAATCACTTGCACATCCTTTAATAACACATCCACCTTGAAGATAGCAGGGTCCCAAAGAAGCCAGATCCTACCACCCTCCTTAAGATCATTATTATTGATAAACTGCCAGTTATACCCTAACCCAGCCTGCACTTTATTGATGTTGATAGTTTTAACTTTAGTCTCAACTAGACCATACAACCCTACATTATTAATATGCAAGAGACGTCTAACATCTCCTTGATTATTCTTTTTATTAAGGCCACGAACGTTCCAAAATCCAATACTAACCATTGGTATTAATATTGGTCAAACCCTTCCCCATACTACTCATGAGATTTTTCCTTATTGAGTAGCTTATAACATCAACAAAAGAAGGTCCAGCAGAACACCCTTCCCCCTTCTTGGAAAATCTGTTAATGAACCTTGCAGGTGTCAAGGAGTTAAGCACTGATCCCTGATATGGCATAGGAGTAACTACCATGTTAGGTTGTAGCAAAGGAAGAGCTACATCAGTCTTACTACCTTTGTCAGGCTGCTTTGCAGCCACTTGCTCTGGAATTTTTTCCTTAGGAGGAGCTTGTGCTTTTGGCTTCTAAACTTGTTGTGTCTTTTTGGGTTTAGGCACAGCTGTTTTCTTCTTGCACAGCCCAGTTTCATGTCCCACTCCTTTGCATACAGTACATAGGATGGGTTTCCATTCAAAATGAACAAGTTGTTGTTGGCACACACCATTTTCATCAATGAATTCAATCGAGTCAGGTAAATGCTCTCCAACTTTAACTTCAACCAAATAGCAAGCATAACCCAGGAACTCCCTATTCTGTGTGGCCTGATCACAACAAATGGGTTTCCCTACAAGACTAACAATCTTAGGTAGAGCCAAACCCCAATATTTAAGGTCCAGGTCATACAGGCGAATCCAGACAGGTATAGAATCAGGCTTTTCTTTGGTGAGTTTCATTCCAGGGGTCCATTCCTTAACAACAAAGGGTTTGTTATCAAAGAACAGTGGTCCTGAATGAAGAGCAGCATGTTTATCATCTTTAGTCTTAAACCTAATCAAGCAGACTCCATTCGGTTGAAACGCAATAGAAATAATCGATAATTTCTTCCAAATACGCCTGATAAAACCTCCTAACACAAGTTTTGGCGGATTTGCACCCAGTACATAGCACGAAATCGTATTCGACCAGAACTCCACCTCCGGAGTGACATCAGCAATATCAATTTTCAGAGGGGGGGCCTTACCAGACGTTGCCGATTTCTGCTTCCTGCGATTACTCACCACCGTCCACTCAGCATCTTCAGTAGGTTGATCCTCATTAATGGAGACCAATTCCTTATTAAGGTTGAAAGCTCAGATTTCTGCCATGGAAGAACTCTCCGCCTCAATATCATGTGATACAGGTTCACTCAGATTTGTAATATTTGCCGTAATAGTACTATTTTTTGGAGAATTTTTATTATTAGTAGATGAAATATTATTTTTAGGGAATTTAGAAGTACTAGTCGGTGACGAGGTCCTCTTGTTTCTCGCCATTGCTGAAGAAACAAAGAAGATCTAAGGAAAATCACTTTCTCTCTCTAATCGCTTTCTCTCTCTAATCGCTTTCTCTCTCTAATCGCCATTGCTGAATCAATCATGTAAGGTTCACAATGGTTTAACACTCTTAACTAAAATCGTGTAATTGTTGACTAAGAAGCATAATAAGCATTAGACCACTGAAAGTGTATGAGACCGTTTATAATATGAGTATGATTGGCCTTACAAGTGACACAGTGAAGATTAAGGAGAAAGAGACGCATGCTCAATATAAATAACAGTTTTCATTTTATATTTTGTGAGATCCCAAAGCTTATAGCCTGAGATCATCTTAAGCTAGTTTATCATTACATGCACACACTTAAACTATGAAGTAAATGAAATTGGCTACACATTAAACCAACCAAAAGGGTAACTAATTCTCAATCTGGAAATACGTGACATGAGTTGCTAACCTCAGCATCAATGCCAATCTTCTTACTGTCGATCAACTTCAGTGAACCTCCTGCTTCTTTACCTACATCGCGATCAATAATAATCAGGAAATAGGCCCCGTTGAACAAAAGGCAACGTAGTTATTGTGTGTCCCTTACATCCGTGTTGATTAATCTTTCCATGAATACAACAAAAAACGTACCTACGCTTATAGAAAAAGACAACTCTTCCCACTCTAGTTTCTAACTTGTGCACAATTTACAGAAAACATTTTTTTTCACAATTTAAATCTTAGGTTTATTAGACATCCGACTGTGGTCATGACAAGTATGATCTAATCAATCTTTATCCTCTAAATTAAGAACGCATTAGTCCAAACTCGATAACATGAGCTCTGTGTCTAACCCTTATATCAATCAATACTAAGCTTAGATATTGTTCACCATGCCCACCACCAGTATGAAGAAGACATAGGAACCAACGATATTCACAATACTTTGAAGTTTTTTAAAATACAAATTACAGGGAAACCATAACCGCTATTCCAATTTTCCGTGCTACAATTAAGCAGATATAAACCACATTTTTTCAGACTCAATCGGAAAGTGATCATGATGATTACAATACCCAGACAATAGAGTAAGCATTCCTGGATTCCCCCATAGGCTGATAAGGAACTTGCAATCCATGAGCGGACAAGAGCGAACATCAAAACATGGCAGTGCGATGTATCAGTCACACAAAATAGAGAACATTGGAACAAACTATCGTTTAAAATTGAACAACCACCATTAAAAACCCACAAATCAGGCACACGAAAACAACACAAATTCAAACAAACAACCAAACTGTGGTGAAGGCAGCCTCTCGAGTTGATAAGTTACCATTTTTTTAATTACTGTTTCATGCCTTCTTTTGTAATCTGTTTTTTGCGGTAATTAGTTCTGATATATATTGGATTTTCTCGTCATGAATACATTACCCGAATGTAAGTTGTTGTTCTACGCTTGTCGCAGGTTCTGAACAGATAGATTTGCGCGTTGCAGATGCTGATCATATTGCTAAGGAGCTTGAGGAGGTTTGATTCGCCACTATTCGACACAACTGCATCATAATTCCTACATCATGTATCAAATCAACTTGCTTATAGTTACTTTTTAGCTTACCAACCAAACAAAGGGAATAACAAACAGAATAACTACATGACTGGAATGGAGGGACTCACCAATATTAATACTACACTGAAAGAGTGAAATCGAAAGAAAATCAGGAAATGAATACGCCTGTAAAATTAAACAACCACAATTAAATCAAGCCAAACCCATATAAATCTCACTCAATTAATCCGGAAAAAGCATAAAAAATACTTCACCCTCCTCCATTTCACGAATATAAGCACTAATTAGTAAGAAACACTAATCAACAACGATAAATAAAAATAAGGAAGACAGATAAATGGATTGGTAACCAAATAAGCAGAAATGTCATCAGACAACAAAAAGAAACCTAAAATCAGTCACCCAAAATAGGGAACCCTAAAATTGAATAAACCATATTACAAACAAAAACCCAAAATCAGTCATTGAAAAAAGGTAACACTTAAACAAAGACCCTAAAATTTGAATATAACCACTTTAAATTGAACATAATCGGGTTGATCATAATACCCGGAAAAAATATTGAAAAAGAGTACATAAAATGAGAGTGTAGACTGAAATTAGAAGGGGCAATGAAACAGACAAACAATCACCAACACTGCATCGTCACATACCACTTTAACGTTTACATATTCACCATACTCCTTTCCAAAACTTCATAGGATCCACTTCATCTCCGTTCCATGAATAGTTAACAGATGAGAATATGAGATTTAGTACATAAGACTACAAAAAACCTTTTCTCCTTGTCCGAAGTCCCTATTCTTAGCATCACAACCTTATTAATGTATAGAGAGTTATAACGACAAATTTGGTGTTAATTCATATGTACATGAGTATCACCGTTCACCAGTTTATCTGCTAAACTAATGTCTAAGTTATTAATGACATTATGAATTAACTGAGCAAAAGAACTTGAGGAGGTACGTCTCGGCATACTTGATTGATTTGGTGCCACTCAAGCATCTGGTTGCTTTGCAGGCATGGCATTTCAAAATGTGGGTAGTTCAGAATACGCATCATTCAACCTCTTCATAAGTGAGAATTTATCCCGAGTGGTTATATACAAATAAACAAAGCTAGTTAGCTAACCTTAAATTTTCCAAAAGCAAAGATTATTAAGAATATCATACCCCTGGATAGGCAATACTCACGTGAGGAGGAGGAGCAACAGCATCACCATCTCTGTCACACCAATTCGTCATTTTTGTGTCGCCATCATGGAAAATCTAGAATTCACGAATCAAATTTGATCCAATCAAAGCTTTTCATATACATGATGCAGCAACCGGAAAACGTAAACAAACAACCCAAAATCATTCAGAGTGTGAAACATTCAAACACGAACTTTTCTAAAACTGAATTAAACCACCCTAAATCTAACAACATCAAGCTGATCTTACTCGAGTATTTCATAAACGATTCACCACATGGTTGAGCTGTTCTAAATTCGATGGGCACAACCCTATAAATTTGATCAATCAGACACCCCAAATACGAATTCTAAATCGAGCCGATCAAACAATGGAAAAATGAATTAAACTATCTAAACAGCTCAAAAAGTGAATTAATATATCTAAAAACGAACCAAACACAGCCGATCATACCTCAGGAATCCGATAAAACAATGGAAAGTGAATTAAACAATGGAAAATTCACGTGGTACCCTTGAATTTTGCCATTTTGCACGTGGTACCCAACTTTTTATGTTTGTGCACATGATATCCTTGAGATTTGATTTTCAAGCACAACGTGCCATTTTTATCGTTCTTAAAATTTTCAAATGAGCATAAATCATAGACCACAAATCAGAATTGACAATTTTTTTTTCCAGATTGATTACCTTATCGAGATCTATAAATTGATAAAATGAAAATAGTCATTTGGAAAGTTAAGATCGAAGATATGATTGATTTGAGATTTTCGTTAAACAAAAACCCTATAAAATGTCAGTTGACATTTTTTTTTCTCAAATCATAGATTATGACAAGATAATCATTTTAGGAAAAAAAAATTGGCATATTTTAAATTTCGGTCTAGGAGTTATGCGCAATTGAGTTTTTTTATAGCGACAAAAAGGGTATGTTGTGCATGAAAATTATACATGGAGGTTATCATGTACAGAAACTTAAAAAGTTGGGTACCACGTGCAAAATGACAAAGTTCGAGGGTGTAACACCCCCATACTCCAAGTGCCTTACCAGGACCACTTAGGTATGAAGACATTACCATCTCGGTTACCCGAGGCAATGATAATCAAACAACAATAAAGAAACAACGTTTATTATAAATAATTTAGCGAATAGTTACAATCCTCAAAACCAAACCAAAAGTACGATACATTATTTCAAAATGACTGTTCTAACTGAAATGTAAATAAACTAAAGGCTACAAATGGAAGACTCCTATCATCATGTCGTGGCATCCCAGGCTATCCCAAAGACTCATCTCAATACCTGCTCAATATCTGCTCACCATCCCCGAATGGATCACCGCAGTTTACAAAACAACACCGGGTCGATACTAATCACACAATCAATATGTATAACAACAATAAGATACACGACATGCTTTAATCATCACACACACACACACAACCAACCAATTCCCATCATCTCAATACTTGATCGTCCACTTTGGACCCGACCACCGCCGATGGGGGACCGCAGGCCGTACCCACCAAATCCCCGCTCCACATAGTGAGCGATAACCCCGTCCATTAATGTGCACATCCCCTTCCGTGGCGGGTTCCACGAAGGGCGAAACTAGGGCGTGAAGTCACTCCCGCAAGTGACCCCACTCGGTAGAGGCCACGCCTCGCGAACCATCAACAACGATCACAACCACAATCACAATACAATTATTATATCAAACAACCAAATACAACACATCAACCAATATCCCATTATGGGACTAATATTGAGTAGGAAATCCTACCTGGTATGCACACAATCGACGGTCTCTACCGCTCGAGTCAAAAAGCCTCTTCTATGAACCCTCCTCCTATCATACAACACATATAGGCTACCAATCACATACTACACATAAAAACCCCCAATCTCTAAATTAGGGTTTAACCAAATCAAAGGAAATACAATAAAAAGGGTATGTAGATCTTACCCTCGACGCAAGGAACTCAACGGTATACACAACGACAAGAACGGACCGTCGAACTCCGGAATTGCTAAGAATGCGATTAGGAAGATGAACTTGTTGCTTTCTCTCTTAAACAGGAAATTAGGTTTTGTAAAAGTGATTTAAAACAATGACGACGAAACTTAAATACCTTAATCACATAATTAACAAAACCCGAGAAAACTCCCCGTAAAACCGGACACTCGATCGAGTACCCAAGGTACTCGATCGAGTACCCCCTTACTCGATCGAGTGCCCCAGCTACTCGATCGAGTACCCAACAGGTCAGAAACTATTTTATTTCGCAACTTACCCTTACTCGACAGAGTAAGGGCTACTCGATAGAGTACCCCAAGACTTATAAATACGGAGTATTACAGTTTTCCCTTTTTAAAAGGAACTTCGTCCCCGAAGTTCAAACCACTACTAAACAAAGGTACTCCCATAACCTTCCCGACTCAGCAACCAAAACAAGATTCAACATAAAACATGATACTAACCCAACTCATCCCGACAAACATCCCGACACAAAGATATAAAAAGGGGTATAAAACTCTTAAAAACTGTTCGCGATCATCTCCTACCCCCCTAAAAGAAACAAGGTTACGTCCCCGTAACCATACATACCTGATCAAAAAGGAAAGGGTAACGCTCTTTCATAGCTTCCTCTGGCTCCCATGTAGCTTCCTCGGTCTCGTGGTTAGACCACGGGATCTTAAGCAAAAAACTGTCTCACCACTCCTAGTCTTTCTAACCTTTCGGTCTAGAATCCGCTTAGGCACCTCAAGATATGATAAGGACTCATCTAGCTCTAAGCTCTCTGCCTCCAACACATGTGACGGGTCACTCACATACTTCCTTCAAATGCGATACATGAAACACATTATGCACTCTCTCTAACGCAAATGGTAAAGCCGGACGATAAGCAACTTCCCCAACTCGCTCTAAGATCTCATAAGGCCCTATAAACTTCTGACTTAACTTGCCTTTCTTCCCAAATCTCATAACCCCACGCATAGGAGACACTTTCAAAAGAACCTTGTCCCCAACTTGAAACTCTATGTCCCGACGATGTAGATCTGCATAACTCTTTTGTCGATCCTGGGCTGCTCTCATCCGTTCCCTGATCATCTTAATCTGTTCCACCATCTCATGCACCATCTCTGGTCCTAAAACCACTGCCTCCGCACTATCGTCCCAACAGATTGGACTCCTACATCTCCTCCCATACAAAGCCTCAAACGGTGCCATACCTATCTTTGGTGTGATAACCGTTATTGTAAGAAAATTCTATCAAGTCCAACCTCTCGCTCCCACTACCACCAAAATCCATCACACAGGCTCGCAACATATCCTCAAGAGTCTTGATTGTTCTCTCGATCCCCTGTCCTGTCGCGGGATGAAATCTTTGTACTCATCTTCAAAGTTGTTCCCAACGATTCCTGCAACTCCTTCCAAAACCTCGATATAAACCTCGCATCTCTGTCAGACACTATGTCCTTAGGGACTCCATGTAACTTAAGCACGTTCTTTCGATAGGCCATAGCCAATTGTGCCTTAGTCCATGTATCTTTCATTAGAACAAAGTGAGTGACTTGGTCGACGATCCACTATCACCCAAATCATGTTGTTACCTTGTTGACTCTTTGGCAAACCCACAATGAAATCCAAGGAAATGGATTCCCACTTCCACTCGTGCACCTCTAAAGACCGAATCTTACCTTGTGGTCGTCATTGTTCCCCTTTAACTCTCTGGCATGTCAAACAACGGGACACAAACTCAGCTGTCTCTTTCTTCATCCCAGGCCACCAAAACGTTTTCTTCAAATCCTTGTATAGCTTGTCTCCACCTGGATGAACTGAATATGGTGTGCAATGTGCCTCTGTCATGATAGTCTTTTTCAACTCCTCGTCATTAGGAACACACCACCTACCATCAAACCTCAAACTACCATCTCGTATGAATAGAAAATCGGGACACTTTGTCCCTTTCTCTACTCCGACTCTCCACTCCACTATCTTAGGATCCAAAGCCTGCCCCCGAATATCATCATAAAACTCCGGTTGTCTTTGTCATATCACCCATGGCATCTCCTTTCTGCATCATATGTATCCCAAGACTCGCTACCTCATCTCTCACCTCATCAAAGATAGAGTCTGTACACGGGAATATACACTCTTCCTACTCAAAGCATCGGCTACAACATTGGCTTTCCCTTCATGGTAGATGATTTCCATGTCATAATCGCCAATCGGCTCCATCCACCTCCTCTGTCTCATGTTCAACTCCTTCTGCGTGAAAATGTACTTGAGGCTCTTGTGATCAGAAAATACCTTAAAGATTGCTCCATAAAGGTAATGTCTCCAAATCTTGAGAGCAAACACCACTGCACCCAACTCCAGATCATGAGTAGGGTAGTTCTCCTCATAAGGCTTCAATTGTCTAGAAGCATAGGCAATCACTTTGCCATTCTGCATCAACACACATCCCAGCCCATTCTTCGAGGCATCCGTATAAACCTCAAAGTTCTCGCTCCCTTCAGTAATGCTAAGACTAGAGCCGTGGTCAAACGCTCCTTTAATGTTTGGAACGCCGTCTCACAACTCTCATCCCAACGAAACCTGTTCTCTTTCCTCATCAACGCTGTCATCGGTCTAGCTATCTTGGAGAAATCTTTCACGAACCGTCTGTAGTATCCAGCTAAACCCAAGAAACTCCTAACCTCAGCAACATTCTTCGGTGCTTCCCACTTTGTCACTGCCTCAATCTTCGCCGGATCCACAGCTACCCCATCTTTAGAGATTACATGCCCCAGAAAAGCAACTTTCTCTAACCAGAGCTCACACTTGGACAGTTTAGCATACAACTCATGATCCCTCAAAGTCTGCAACACGATCCTCAGATGCTCCTCATGCTCCTCCTTAGTCTTAGAGTAGACTAAGATATCATCGATAAACACCACTACAAACTGGTCCAAGAACTGCCTCAAAGATTCTATTCATCAAATCCATAAACACTGCCGGCGCATTAGACAACCCAAACGGCATCACCACATACTCATAATGGCCATACCTCGACGTGAAAGTTGTCTTTGGTATGTCCACCTCTCTAATCTTCACCTGATGGTACCCCGACCTCAAATCAATCTTAGAAAAGACTGTTGCACCACTCAACTGATCAAACAGGTCATCTATCCTTGGCAAAGGATACTTGTTCTTTATCGTTACACGGTTCAGCTCCCTGTAATCTATGCATAACCTCAAACTCCCATCTTTCTTCTTCACGAAAAGAACTGGTGCTCCCCACGGCGATACACTTGGTCTAATGTATCCCTTCTCTATCAGATCATCCAACTGCTTCCTAAGCTCCTCCATCTCCTTAGGACCCATATGGTACGGTGCCTTAGAGATTGGCCTCGTCCCTGGCTTCAACTCAACGGTGAAATCTATCTCCCTCTTCGGTGGCAACCTCGGAATCTCCTCTGGAAAAATATCTGCAAACTCCCCCACCACTGGTATCTCATCAACTGTCGGACTCTCTATCCGATCATCTCTCACATGGCACAGGATCAGAGGACATCCCTTCCTCAGATAAGACTTCAAGGTAACAGATGCAATCAACTTAACTTTGGGTTTGACTAGAAACCCACGATAAGACACACTAACACCCTTAGGACCTCTTAAAGACACTTTCTTTTGATGACAGTCTATCTTAGCTTTATACTTTCCTAACCAATCCATCCCAACTATCATCTCAAAACCGTTAAAAGGAAACTCTAACAAGTCCACAGGGAAATCAACTTGCCCAACTATCAAAGATACATCCCTGAACAATCTCCCACACGATACAGACTCACCCGAAGGTATGAAAACTTGCTCACTAACAGACTCATATACTCTCAAACCCAACTGTTTTACATGACTCGAAGACACAAACGACTGAGAAGCCCCCGAATCAAACAAAACAAAGGTAGGAATACCATTAACAAGGAATGTACCGGTGATAACGTGCGCATCTTCCTCAGCTGTTTTCTTCTCCATCATGAATAACTTGCCACTGGTCTTCTGCCCACCTCCCTGGACAGTACTAGCTGATTTGGTCGGCTTTGCACCCGACCCTTGATTGTTGTTGTTGTTCGCAGGTGGTTTCTGATAAGAATTACCGCCGTTGCGGTTGCCTCCACTCTGTAACTCGACTTCCCGGTTTGGCCATGATCCGGCGGTCTGTTGCTCGCGAAGCTCACGCGAGTCTCTGGAAAGATTCCGGTGCACTTGTGCACTCATGTCTCTTGTGGCCTACACCACCACAAACTATAGCAGTCACTCCCCAACTATTACTCACACTTCCACGGCCACGCCCAAAGGAAGCCCCAGCACTGAACCCAGACCCAGAAGAAAATCCCTTAGACTGATTGTGGTTGCCTTTCTTGTGATTAGATTGGCCACCACCCTCGCTCTCAGACTTCCTCTTCTCACCACCTAACCTCTCCTGAGCCATCTCCACCAACCTCTCCGCTCTCCCAACTCTCTCATAAGCTTCCTTAACATCTGTAAGGATTCCCACGGGTAACTTATCCATAATCTTAGGGGTCAACCCCCTCTCAAACCTCAATGCCAGGTTCTTCTCACTCAAACCCATATCCTCAACATACCTAGACTTCTCATTGAACAGCCTGTAGTACTCAGCCACAAACATCTCAGCAGTCATCTTAAAACCATCAAACTCTTCTCTCATCTTACTCCTCACGTGTTCCGGTACAAACTCCTTCCTTACAGCCCTACGAAACTCCTCCCAAGGTATAGCAGGTAAGCCTTGGTTTGTATATATCTCCTTAGCACTCACTTTCACTGAATCCCACCACTTGCCTGCCTCTCCCTCGGATAGAACGCACTGTTCCACCCTCATCTCATCAGGACAGTGAACCAAATCTAATATGTTCTCCATCTCTCTCAGCCAACTATCAAGAAGGTTAGGTTCCCCAACTCCCTTGTATTCCTTCGGGTTAAACCTCGCAATGTAAAGGCTGATTTTTGAATGATCAACCTCCTTCTCCTTATCCTTATTCTTGTCCTCATTCACTTTCTTTAGGGTCTCAGTAAGAGCATCCTGGTGCTCTAACATCTTAACGATGTCATCCACGGTCATAAGCTCAGCTCTCGCATACAAAGCAGTTCTCTTGGGCGGCATCTTGAAACTATACATATATAAGAAAGGGTAGATATGAACATACGTACTAAACTTCAAAACACGAAAACGCGCCACCCAGAACCCACTCGATCGAGTTCCCAAACACACTCGATCGAGTAACGGGCTACTCGATCGAGTGCCCCACGTACTCGATCGAGTACCCAAACTTCGAGACCCCAAACGGACCTTCGATCTCTTACCTACTCGATCGAGTATCTAGGCTACTCGATCGAGTGACCCCCTACTCGATCGAGTACCCCTAGTTACTCGATCGAGTGCCCCAAAACTCGATTCTGGACTCAAAATCGCCAAAACCCACCCGATCGAGTCAGTCCCACTCGATCGAGTAACACTAATTCATAAAAGCTACCCGCATGTTACGTCATATGCTAACATGCTAAACTTTATAAACCACATTATATCATAATAAACATGCTACGCATCTTTTCTACTATCTACGAGATCATTTCATCATGTTATTAAATGCCACATTGTAAATCATCCAACATGTTATCATCTCATCAACAAGTTCCCCCCATATCACCATTTTCTTTCACATGCTCAACTTTCTACTTCAACACCCATCAATTAACACATTCCATCACATCCGTACACAAGTTAACCAAACACACATACGACTCGACAAACACTTCCCCCATGTGACCGGTTCAAAGTTGTAGGGCGACCCTGCGACTTTAGGACGTCTCCCAAGCCTTTGCACTAGCTCCTACAACTTTTACCCCGGGTTCATTTTAATTGACTCCCTATGTTCATTAGGTTCATTGGTTACAGGTTTCAGGATCGTCGCTCTGATACCATTTGTAACACCCCCATACTCCAAGTGCCTTACCAGGACCACTTAGGTATGAAGACATTACCATCTCGGTTACCCGAGGCAATGATAATCAAACAACAATAAAGAAACAACGTTTATTATAAATAATTTAGCGAATAGTTACAATCCTCAAAACCAAACCAAAAGTACGATACATTATTTCAAAATGACTGTCTAATCGAAATGTAAATAAACTAAAGGCTACAAATGGAAGACTCCTATCATCATGTCATGGCATCCCGGCTATCCCGTGCTCATCTCAATACCGCTCAATATCTGCTCACCATCCCCGAATGGATCACCGCAGTTTACAAAACAACACCGGGTCGACTAATCACACAATCAATATGTATAACAACAATAAGATACACGATGACGCTTTAATCGTCACACACACACACACACCAACCAATTCCCATCATCTCAATCTTGATCGTCCACTTTGGACCAGCCCACGCCGATGGGGGACCGCAGCCGTACCCACCAAATCCCCGCTCCACATAGTGAGCGATAACCCTGTCCATTAATGTGCACATCCCCTTCCGTGGCGGGTTCCACGAAGGGCGAAACTAGGGCGTGAAGTCACTCCCGCAAGTGACCCCACTCAGCCGAGGCCACGCCTCGCGAACCATCAACAACGATCACAACCACAATCACAGTACAATTATTATATCAAACAACCAAATACAACACATCAACCAATATCCCATTATGGGACTAATACGAGTAGGAAATCCTACCGGTATGGACACAATCGGACGGTCTCTCTTCTTGAGTCAAAAACCTCTTCTATGAACCCTCCTCCTATCATACAACACATATAGGCTACCAATCACATACTACACATAAAAACCCCCAATCTCTAAATTAGGGTTTAACCAAATCAAAGGAAATACAATAAAAAGGGTATGTAGATCTTACCCTCGACGCAAGGAACTCAACGGTATACACAACGACAAGAACTGACCGTCTGAACTCCGGGAATTGCTAAGAATGCGATTAGGAAGATGAACTTGTTGCTTTCTCTCTTAAACAGGAAATTAGGTTTTGTAAAAGTGATTTAAAACAATGATGACGAAACTTAAATACCTTAATCGCATAATTAACAAAACCCGAGAAAACTCCCCGTAAAACCGGACACTCGATCGAGTACCCAAGGTACTCGATCGAGTACCCCCTTACTCGATCGAGTGCCCCAGCTACTCGATCGAGTACCCAACAGGTCAGAAACTATTTTATTTCGCAACTTACCCTTACTCGACAGAGTAAGGACTACTCGATAGAGTACCCCAAGACTTATAAATACGGAGTATTACAGAGGGTACCACGTGAATTTTCCGATTAAACAATCTAAACAATTCAAAAAGTGAAATAAACTATCAACAACGATAAATAAAAATAAGGAAGACAGATAAATGGATTGGTAACCAAATAAGCAGAAATGTCATCAGACAACAAAAAGAAACCTAAAATCACTCACCCAAAATAGGGAATCCTAAAATTGAATAAATCATCTTACGAACAAAAACCCAAAATCAGTCATTGAAAAAAGTTAACACTTGAACAAAGACCCTAAAATTTGAATATAACCACTTTAAATTGAACATAACCGGTTGATCATAATACCCGAAAAAAATATTGAAAAAGAGTACATAAAATGAGAGTGTAGACTGAAATTGGAAGGGGCAATGAAACAGACAAACAATCACCAACCCTGCATCGTCACTTACCACTTTAACGTTTACATATTTGCCATACTCCTTTCCAAAACTTCATAGGATCCACTTCATCTCCATTCCATGAATAGTTAACAGATGGGGAAATGAGATTTAGTACATAAGACTACAAAAAACTTGTTCTCCTTGTTCGAAGTCCCTATTCCTAGCACCACACCCTTATTAATGTATAGAGAGTTATAACGAAAAATTTGGTGTTAATTCATACGTACATGAGTATCACCGTCCACCAGTTTATCTGTTAAACTAATGTCTAAGTTATTAATGACATCTCCCTTACTACTAAGAGAATAAAAATTCTCTTAGTTTTCCCGCCTAAAGAAAATTCTTCTTAATTGGGCCTATTTCTCTGGATACTACTAACACAACAAGATTTGATGGATTGTAAATTGTGGACCTTATACGTAGCTCATTTTTTCTATCTCATCTATCAAAGTAAAAGTTATTAATAGCCCATAATTTTGGACTATACATGTTATATTATAAGTTAGATGAGTGAACTTGATTTCTTATAAATTTAAATTTATATTATATTTATATGTTACCTCTTTTGTAAGAAATCATCAGTTATTTATTATGTAAATTTTTGTCTTAGTAATATGGACTATTTTTTTATGGATGTAAAATCACTTATGTATTTTCTATTAGAAATAAAAAAGTGAAAACATTATTTTAATAATTCGTAAATCGTCTTTTTCAACGCGAGGAATAGTTTTTACTGCTTTTCGTTTTAAGGTCAATACGCGTTTTAATAAAGGTTATACAACTAACTTAATAATTGTACTATTAATGTCATAAATCAGTTGCATGTAACGGTATAAAATTATTATGTTATTTTTAATAGTTAAAAAATAACTTAACTTAAAATGTCTTCTTATGGTAGTAAACTTTTTTTTCAACCTCTTATTTATAGTATATTTAGTAGATTATAACATTAAATTAAAAGTAAACTTCATTTATGCAAATAATTTAATTGATAATATCTCTTTATAAAATAAATCTAAAAAGTACCGTGCTATAGCACGGGAACTACACTAGTTATGAATTAACTGAGCAAAAGAACTTGAGAAGGTACGTCTCGGCATACTTGATTGAGTTGGTGCTACTCAAGCATCTGGTTGCTTTGCAGGCATGGCATTTTGAAATGTGGGTAGTTCAGAATACGCATCATTCAACCTCTTCATTAGTGAGAATTTAGCCCGAGTGGTTATATACAGTTAAACAAAGCTACTTAGCTAACCTTAAATCTTCCAAAAGATGATCTTATTGTGAATAACAAAGCAAAGATTATTAAGAATATCATACCCTGGATAGGCAATACTCATGTGAGAAGCAGCAACAGCATCACCATCACCATCTCCGTCACGCCAATTCGTCATTGTTGTGTCGCTATCATGGAAAATCTAGAATTCACGAATCAAATTTGATCCAATCAAAGCAGTTTTATATACATGATGCAGCAACCGGAAAACGTAAACAAACAACCCAAAATCATTTAGAATTTGAAACATTCAAAAACGAACTTTTCTAAAATTGAATTAAACCACCCTAAATCTAACAAAATCAAGCTAATCTTACCCGAGTATTTCAGAAATGATTCACCACATGGTTGAGCTGTTCTAATTTCGACTGGCACAACCCTATAAATTTGATCAATCAGACACCCCAAATACGAATTCTAAATCGAGCCAATCAAACAATGGAAAAGTGAATTAAACTATCTAAACAACTTAAAAAGTGAATTAAACTATCTAAAAACGAACCAAACACAGCCGATCATACCTCAGGAATCCGATCAAACAACGGAAAAGTGAATTAAACTATCTAAACAACCCAAAAAGTGTATTAAACTATCCAAAACGAACCAAACCAAGCCGATCATACCTCAGGAATCATTTTTATAATAATAAAAAGACAAATTAACTAACTATCCTAATGTCACATGAACATTTTCAATTATCTACATAATCCACTTCCACTTCACTAAATCATTTATTAGAAAAAAAACAAAAACAAAAAACAATTAAAGAAAAAAAAAAGCCACTATATAACACCATTAAACTATTATTTTAGAAAAAAAAAATAACTTTTTAAATAATTTGTAGCATTAAATACCAACTAGAATACCACAAACATTAAAATTTGCCTTTTTAACTTTAAAGTAAATTAAAAGTCCTAAACAACAATTAGACATCAAAGTAAAATTCTTAATTTTAGTTTTAGGATTTTATTCTAAAATAAGATATCTCGCCGAAAAAAAAAATCACATTATATCACTATAACTTTTACTACGTTTGTAAATGTTATTATCTCTTATTAGCTTAAGACTTTTGTAAAATTACATGGGCATAAAAATTGAACATATAAATAAGCTTTTAATATTTATTTTTACAACAATAACGCATTAATTTAATTGCGCAATATTATGTTTTATAATTGTATCCATTAATTTTAATGAATTGTTACATTTATAAAGAGCCTGAAAAATAAAATAATATTTTTTTTTTCATATAACGTACGTCAAATATTATATAGCGTAGTAACTTTAAATATCATAGTACATGGATAACATAGAGAACACCAAGTATACTCTTCTAAAGCCATGTTATCCTATGAAACAACAAAAAATATACTGCAATGGAAAAACACAATTTAATGCAAAAAAAAAAAAAATCACGTCCTGCGATAAGTGGTGCTCGTATGAAATTGACACGGTTAATGATGAAAGTAATGAAAATATATGAGAAACATATTGAAAGTAAAGAATGTTAGCCACTGATGAAAATGAGCAACTGACCTACCGCCTATTCAATTAACATGTTTAATTTTGTATCACAATTCTCAATTTCCAATTAAGTAGTTCCATATTACTTTCATCGGGTATTACGTCTACTTACCCTGTATAATATCTTAAATTATATAAAAATAGATATTAAAATGTTATGGTTATCACCAAACTACATGAAGTATAATTCGGGTGATATATTTTTATAAGTCTGTGTTAGCAACAAAAATGTCAACATTTTTCATACTAATATGGTTACAGTTATGCGTAAAATTAAACAATTAATATCAAAGGCACCCGTGATTTTCACGGGTGCAAAAGCTTGTTTAAATTTAGAAATACATAGATCTATGTACGTCTCCTTTAGAAACACCATATCAGAGCATTAATATGGCTACTAAAAAAAAGTCAAAAATCACGAATTATTTAACATTAATAATGTTAAATCATAGATCTATGTATTTAACCAATATTTATTTAAACTAATTAATTAAAAAGTCTATATATGTATACAAAATTGATCATTTTTCTAATCAACAATAATATTGACGAGATCTGATTAGATTACCATTAAAATGCCATAAAAAAAATAAAAAATACAAAATACAAAATTTGATAAAAATGAACATAAAAATGTAACAAGTATATAGATGTATAGACTCATTCTTTATAAGAAAAAAAGGACCCTATTAATTTGGTAAAAATAGGACCCCATTTTCACGGTTTTATGTCGGAATTGACAATTTCATGTCGGATTTAGAGAACAAATTAACAGAAAATGAACCTAAATTTATGGAAAATTAATTGCATGTGATAAAAGGGATGAGTATAGTAAGTTTATGTTCCATCATCTTCTTTTCCATTTTAATCGACATCGAATCCTTCATTTTCTTCTTCATTTTAATGGAAATTTCGTCTTTTCGTCTTCATATTTATCCCTTCATCTTCATTTTCATTGCGTGTTGATGAAGATTTGTTGAGTGATGACAAGATGATATGAGAGGCTGAGATTGAGAGGATAAGGGAGGTTAAAAAGGTGGAGTTATTGTGAGGATGAGTGAGGTGTTTGATTGTGTGGAGGGGTAAGTGAGAGGATGAGGGAGGCGGAATTAGTGAGAGAATGAGGTTTAATTGTGAGGGTGAGTGTGAGGTAGGCGGTGTTGGTCGGATATTTGAGGGTTTGATTGTGAGAGTAGGGTTTGCTTTGGGAGGTGGGGTATTTATAGAAGGCTAATATTGTATGAACTGGGTTACGGTTTGATTGTTTTTAAGGCTTATATTGTTTCTATGTCCTTGGACGGGTATTATTGTATATAAGGTTGATATTTTATATAATCGGCCCATTTCGTAAATGATCGATAACCCAATGTCGTAGTAGTTTTAATGTATTGTTTAGTAATTTACGAAACTATGCCTTATTATTATGGTAAGGGGATAGGAGATGTGTTGTTGGGTTTATATTATTTTTTAATGTGAACCGTGTGTTCAAATATGTTATTAATAAACATTACATAAGTTTATTTTATCAAAGTAGATATGTTGTCTGGCAATGTAAATGTGTGTATATCAATATTAGCATATTCGATGTGTAAATTTTCTTTCATATAATTTATCGGTCAATTTATGTTTGATGATTATAGTTGATTCGAGCCAACAAACAAGACAGGTTTAAAACTATTATCAATATAAAAGAAATAAAATATAAAATATCCATGTATTATTATTATTATTTTTTTATATTAAATATATCAATGTTCCTAAAAACATACCCGTGCAATTTTGCACGGGTTAAAAACGAGTTGTTTTATATAGGAAATTGATATATTTAAAACCGGGTGTCCTAAATCCACTAATTAGCCTATCAAATTAACAATTTATAAACTAAACTAGACTCTAGACTACTCTAATTAATAAAGTAGTATATTGCAAGTAAGGGTCGATTCCAATAAAAGGACATTAAAACTAAAGACTTGAATTTTAAACTAATTAAATAATTACTACTTAATGAACTAATGACAATTAAAACTCAACAAGTAATCTAATCACAAACTGAGTATTCACAAAGAACAACAATGATTGACATAAAGAGAAGTTTTTCATGTGAAACAATGAGGAAATAAGATTAAAGGCATGGACTTTATCAAAGAAGCAATTCAACAAACACTTAATGTTCAAGAAGTCAAATGGAGAAGAGACTTTGTGTAACCTCTCCTTAGCAACCAACAAATGGCAAGTTAGGCTCTTTTTACTCTTCCTATATTACCAACCTACTACCACCATATCAAGATAGTGACACACATAAATGAAACCATCCATATGCATCCATCAAATTCAACCAACAACTCAATACCATAAGAGGCGACTAAACATGAGCAAGAAGATTTTTCACCAAGATACTTAGGCTAGGATCAATTCTAATAAGATGAACCCATATAAATAAGAAAAGACACAAACTTTCCTACCTATTATGTGAATCCTTTAACCAAAATCAACACACAACAAATTTGCTTCAACAATCCTAGATAGATGAACCCATTTCTTTAAGATTTGCAATAGTCAAATAAACAAAATGTAAGGGCAGCTAAGCCAAACATTCATTCACTTAACATAAGAAAGATAAGCACAAGGAAAGAGTAATTGATTACTTAGAAGAGATTAAAGAGTCTTACAATACCAAAGTTGAAAGTTTTGAAAGAAATTACACCAAGAAATAAGAACTTAGCCAACCATAGTCATCTTACAATCCAAGTTTTTGTGGAAAGATTACAATGAATATGGAAAGATTAAATTTTTATTACTACAAGATTAAGGTAATGCATAAGATGGATGAGTCATCAAAAGTTTCAGGCTTATGGCTTATATAGTGCTGCACTTCTCCCTAGGTTAAACACGGAATTGGGTAGAAGACGTGGCAGCTACAGAGACCGCAGGCTGCGGTGGTGGCAGCTTGCGGTGGAGGTCTGATTGTGAGCTTTCATTTTTGCCTTCCTTTCTTCTATCCTTCATAGCTTGCGGTTCTCCTAGGTCGTGGTTCACTTCCTCTCTTGGCTTGGCTTGAGGGGCCATGGTTTGACCCGGCTTGGCTTGATTTCACCAACATTACGTACCATGAATCAAACACAAGAAGCATCAAACCAAAGAGTAAACTACTAAGAAGCATAATCCACACAAGACCCGAAACTTGCTTTATTTCTGCTTAAACTACTCTGTATGACTACTTTATTTGATTAAGAACGCCTAGTTGACACGACATAAAATGACACTGACAAATCTATGTAACTATGCACAGGCTATGCATGGGTTTAAAACCTATAGAACGAGTAAATGCAAAGGGAAACAAACAACTGACACGAGGATACGATAATTTCAATCACAAGTTCTCACTTTTAGACGGACACTATCCGTCTAAAGCTGTAGACGGATAGTGTCCCTCTCACAAAATGGATACCCCCACTCGCATTTTGTGAGAGAGCCACTATCCGTCTACAACTGTAGATGAATAGTGTCCGTTTACAATTAGACGGAAAATTCAACCCGGACCAGTAACTTACTACTTATAGGGTGTTTGGTTGAGGGGTATGCAATGGAATGGAATGGATATTACCCATTCAAGATTACCCATTCAAGTGTTTGGTTGACCAATTTTGGAATGAATTTAGAAACCCAAGGGATTCTCAATCCAACCCAACCCCTTGGAATCCCATACTTTACTCATCCCCCAAGTTTCTAAATCCAATCCCCCCTAGATACAAAACCTAAAGTTAAGAAAGAAGGAAAAAAAAACCCAAATTGCTGTTGTTCTACTCTACAGTAAGTCTTCATCTTCTACTTTCACCATATTTTTTTGCTTTTATAAAACTATAATATGCTCTATATTCATGAAATTTTATCGTACTTCTTTTCGATTCGTATTTATATATGAACTTTGTTTTTGAATACGAATCCACGCTATTCATGCTGTTTTTTTTTTTTTTCTAGAGAACTTGTTTTTTAATAAGAATTCACACTACTTCCGTCTTTAGTGTAGATTGTGATGTGTATGTGTCAAATCAGATTGTTTAAGCCTCTTCATTCATAAAAAAATACATATTGGTTTTAGAGGACAATGCTAGTAATGATAATATAGTACGACGCCTTTTATGCAAGGGCAATTAATAGTTACAAGTTTGTCAATTGGTCTCCTTAAGACGGGTATATCCGCCCGTCTTAACAGTAAAACGGATTAAATACTACTCCCCTTTGTTTAGATAAGAAAATTGGCATCTAATCCCAGTGATCTCTCTCTTTTTTACCAGATTCCTGATGAAGCATGGAAAAGAGAGTTTATTATGAACCTCATTCATCCGCTCTTGTCTCGAGATGTGAACGTTTAATATGTTTGATTTTTAGACTCATCAGTATTTTTTCATGAAACATTTTCCATGAGTTTTTTGTTTAAGAATATTTTTATTTTGGACGCTTAATATTAATATGAATAATTTGGATTGTTCATTGGCTAATATTTTTTGTTATTTAATTTATGTTATAGTAAGTTCTAGTTAATGGAAAAAAAATGTGGAACTCTTTTTATAATTTAAAAAACAGCCTATTATGAAGAGAGAAAAAATTGGATATTGAAGCCATTCCAAATGTGAACCAAACACCATGTATGGCATATACAATCCATTACAAATCAAACCAAACAAGTGTTAAAAGTATGAGGTTCTAATTCCATTCCTTCCTGAATTCTCATCTCAATCCATTCCATTCCAAGATTTTGAACCAAACAACCCCTTAGAAAATTCAACCTGAACTAATAGCAGCCGTTGATTTTATTTAGCCTTGGTTGAACAGTTGGACAGTTGAACCGATTAACACATTGGCAATTTGGCACAACCCTGATAATTTGATCATTGATACCACACCCATTTTACTGACGAAAAAATGACAAAAAGCAGCTTTGGCAATGTTGGTTTGATCATTGACACTGGAAATCCATTATTGGATCATACAGTTGATGGCTTCGTTAAGATTAGCGTTGTATGCCTTACTTCCCTCTTTTTCATACTTCATTCTATAGATTTTCTGTCATTTCTTTCTTTCTATCAATTAAAGTTGACATTTTTACCTATTCTGTAATCTGGTCTTGTTTTTATGTTTTATATAGGTTGCTGCAGCCAGAGCTGGTGCTGAAGATGTATATTTCATGGCTAAACGAGGTTCCCATTTTATATTATTGCTCATTTTTGTAAGGTTTTAGCATTCATGTGTTTTTTTCCCCTCTTCAATAGTATATGGGGGTTTTTATATTTTTGCTTAATTAGATTCGTGCCTAAACGGTTTCGAATTATGACTCAAGTTAGCCTACCCCAAATCATTTTGGGACTACCGCTTTTTGTTGTTTTTGGGGATTCTAAAGTGAGAGATTTGGGATTTTAACATGTTATTTTGGCTGGTGGATTAGTGGAAATCTTCCAAAGTATTGACATTTCAGCTTATTATTACTACTTTTTACTGAGATTTCTGAAATCTTTGATGATTTCAGCTTATTATTATGAGTTTCTTAGAAATGTCGTCAGATAAATCTGCCAAGTGATAACCACATTTTAATTTTGTTTTGTCTTTTGGTGCAGGAAGTGTTTCAAGCAGTGGTGTTAAGCAATCGGTAACTTCGATATCCCTTCCTAAAGTAGTTAGGCATTTGCGACTTTAGTGATGATGTATTTGTGAGTGTTTGGTGTTGCCAATAGGGAGATTAAATCCAAATATGGAACGCTTTTTGTGTTTCTTACTTGCTTGAGTGATTGTGTTGACTTGGCGTGTGTGTACCTTGAATGTATAAAGTTTTAAATGGTCTAGATCTCATGGTATTGGGACTTAAGTACTTAACTACTTCTCGTTTCCTTGCATTGGCAAATGCATTCTAGTGGTTTTATCTTTTGACAGTGTAGCCAGTAAGTGATCATGCCTTGTTCAATGAGAACCTTTTGGTAATATGACCCGTTTTTTGTATTTTCAGTTGAAAAAGATGTGCAGTGAAGGAGCTTACTGGGGTAAGTGTACAAACTCTAATAACTGCAGCACAGTGCTCAGTGCATAGTCTTTAGTTGCTGTAGTGCTAGTGTCAAGTGTTTTAGGTTTCACGGACATGCTATATTGTTTAAACTGTATTATGCAGGAGCCATTGCTGGTGCTTATGTTGGTATGGAGTACGGGGTGGCCAAAATAAGTGGTACCCATGACTATGTAAGTGCTTTTATCCATTACACATCAGTAGTATTTAAAACCTTAGTATTGTGCACGTCTTTGGTTTAATGTAGTAAGTCACTCATTGTCATTTGTCGCTGCAACTTGCAGATCGTCTATGCGTGAAATGTGATATTCTGTCCCATTATTATCTTCTTGTTTTTTTTTCCCCGAGTTGTTACACTGATCTTCTTGCTTTCCTTTTTCAGTTTTAATATATCTCCTCTACGTCTGAAAAACTGAGTTCTACTTTATATTGATTTGTGACAAAATTCATTGAGCCGTTGCAACAATCTGTATGGAAACTGAAACCATACCTTTTCTGGTAATTTGCCTCTGTGTATGCTGTGCCCGTGATTCTTATATAATGTCCATCAGATAATACAGTTTTCATTTTCCGTGTCTCAGCACAAGTTTCTTTGTGAGTCACCCAGTCACAACCTCTTTGTGCTGAATTAACTTTGGGGATAAATTTGCTTACATCTAACCGTCCTCATCTGTCGTAGACGATTAGGCAATCTGTAAGTTATTGTGGTAATGTGTTGTTGTCCTTGCTTATGAGCTAAAAAGGTTTAATTCTATATCTAATTGTCTATATCTTACATGTTGGAAAATAAGGACTTACCTTAATGCGGAAGCGATCGAATCGTTATGTTCGCTAACTGCCCACTACCGTATATTGTACCTCCGGCGGCTACTAGAGTCCCTTTATATTTCCACGCCCCAAATTCCAAGTCACATAGATGGTAGACTAACTAAGAGATTTGTGAGTAACTTGTGTTACCTGTTGTATTGATTAAGTAGTATTCACCAAATGCCTAATTGGTGAATATATAACCTCACATAGAGGTATTTAGTGTGGAGAATTAATATACCCATTAATACACAATTTATTAAGGGGATTAATGGGAGAGAATTGGTAACAACCAATTTATGGTGGCCGTAACATAACTTGTAAAATTCAATACTCCCACTCGGCCACACAACCGAGTTAATACTCCCACTTGGCCACTAATCCAAGAAAATACTACACTTGGTCACAAAGCCAAGATAAGTTTTCTACTCTATCACAAAGATAGATAATTACACTTTCTTGGTACACAACCAAGTTTATGACAACACAACTCCAACATAAACAGTCTCTTAAGTTTCATACGGAAAATGGGGGGTGCGACCATAAAGTAACAAAGTAGCGTTATATTAAGTTACCATCAAACTAACATAACACTTTTACATTATCAACGCCCTAAATCATTCAAAAATCACCGTTAGCATACACACTCCCTATATGCTATCATAATCATTTAGTTATATACACAATATGACCCCTAGCCACGAAATTATGGTGAAGTTGAATTGATCATTCCTTAGACACTAATAATAATCCATCTCAACTTAACTGCTTTCCTAACATGATCCATTGAACCTTAATCTTTTAGGTCCTTAGTATTCATATTAAAGTAGCAACATCAAGAATTAACTTCATATCATAGCTCCAAGTCAAAGGGCATCGAACAAAGTTGGACAACATAGTCCATTGGATCACACTCTGACAAAGTAGGGAATCATCTGTCACTCCTAACGGTCGACTTACTAACACACAATATATGTGTCACAACATAACTCCCATACACAATCTCCAATCTCCAATCTCCAATCTCCAATCTCCAATCTCCAATCTCCAATCTCCAATCTGACACTTGTAATTCGGTTCAAAGCTTTAGTACGAAAACAGGGTGTCTTCTCATACTTCGACTACAAAAGTCTCATCTTAGACCTACCTACTAAGGCGGCTATATAACAAGTCAATATCTTTTGCATACAACTAGTGTACAAAGATAATCTCAACACTTACCAAGTGTTAACGTAACTCAGTCTCATCTTGCCCACTACACAAGTGATTAGGCAATCTAAAAGTTTGGTAATATCTTATGTGCCTTATTATGCAACAAATGCATATGAACCATTTCTGAAAGATACAAAATCTTTTATCCAAAAAAAGTCCATCATTAAACACATCCATACTCAACAAGATTAAAACTTTAGTTGACTCTTTCGCACAATTAGCTCAAAACATGAACTAATTAAGAACACATCTTATAAAATAATGCGCCAACCATCTTGTTAGTTAATATTACTTGATGACAACTCTTAGTCCCACACAAGAACTAATTTACTCTTACCACAAAGGTAAAAGTGAAAATCATTTGATAACATATCATTGTACGTGTAGAGGATTGATTAGGTAACAAATACTTACCAATCACAAATTGACGTTCAACCATGTACTAAACAAGGTACACATCAAAATGCCAACTACACCCGAATAAGAAACAATACTTAATTGTTTCTTACTTTTGAGCATAGGTTTAGACATAAAAACTTTATTTTTTTTCTAAATACCAATATGTCACCCATTAACAAAGAGAAACTTATTCTCTTATATAATTTTGACATAACCAAAATTATTTTACCCTATGTTACTCAGACACGGGAGAGGGGTATCGTATCCGATACGTATCGGTGTATCGGATACGCGATTGTGAAAATTTAATAATTCGGGGATACGGTCAAACACAAGTATCTTGACCAATTTTACAATACGGATACGACACCGCATCTCTAAATATTAAAGGAGATTTAATGCCACGTTTTTTTTTTTTTTCAAAAATCCTTCGAGAGGGAGTAACTTCTGAGTAGTGCAATAGAGACAAGTGTATGGCAAATAGGCGTAAGCAAGTTTAAATCAGAAAGTCAAAGAAAGAGAAAAGTAGAATTTTAAAATATCATTGGTAAAAGACCAAAACGCCCCCTTTAAATGAAAACCCCTAATTATTTGAGAGCCGCAATAGTTCACAAGTCACAACTTTTACAGTATCTCTCCTTCCATTTATGCGCCTCCACTCTTTCTCTTCGCCGGCGACTGTCCTCTACCTCAGGCGAAGTCCGACGATGTTATCTAGGATTGGATGATTATTTCTGAGAAAAGCAACAACCCAGGTAAGAGTGTCACATCATCTTCAATACAGTACCGGTGTCGTGTCCTTTTCCGGCGTACGTGGCACTTATCACGTGTTGTATTATGTATCGTATCGTATCGACACGTGATACGCCGGTGAGGTGCCGTGTCGGAGTATCTCTGATTTTACCATTCCAATTAAATCATCACACAAATGATTTATGAAATTTGAAATAAATATAGATCATTCAACATATGAATAAGCTTGAAGTACACAAATATCTATCATATTAATCATTTGAGACAAACTCAGATGAACAATCTATGCATATAGGCTTTTCTCGAGCAACTTAATACAAGAAAATAGTCTTTACATCCATTTGAAAACAAAATTCAAATAGATAATCAAAGCTTAGAAGAAATGGGAACAAATCCAAACATTTGAGAACATATCTCAAAATAGTCTTAAACCTTATTGCCATAACCGTATCATTCATTGTCACAATGTCTATCTACTCTCATAATAACAATCCATCCCCCTTATACTAAAAGAATAAGACTTCTCAAAAATTTTCACGCCTAAATGAATTTGGCTATAATTGGGCTTTTATTATATCATATTTGTAATTGGGCTTTTATTATATCATATCTGTAATTGGACTTTTATTATATCATATCTGTTATTGAGCTTTCATTATATTATATTTACATCTGGATTATACTGAACTTTCCCTATTAAATTTCAAATTGAGTTAACTATCAGTTTTATCATTATTATTTTCTTTAATGTTTCTATCTAAAATACCGCGCATTCGCGCGGGATCTATACTATTTCTTTATTACTTGCGAAAAAACTCCTTTACTAAAAGTGATATCTCCCACTTACTAAAAGTGGTTCAAAAAACGAATAGAAGGAGCAACTCCCACTATCCTCCATAATGAGCAAAACACTTGACACACAAGTTAATATTTGCTCATTAGTAAACAAACTCTCATCTTTACCTTGGATCAAGGAACTACTCCCACTATCCAAAACATAGAGAGAAGTTAAAACTATTTTTGGTGTCTCAACGGGGTTCACAAAAAGTTCTCCCACTCACCAATAGATAGTTCTGTATTATAACGAATACAATACATAAGTCTACTAGCCTTCGCCAACACTTAGAAACATATCCAAGTGAATAAATATTCTGGATCTCGTAAACACAAAGTTTGACAAATGTTAAGGTATGAATGATCAATCTATTACCTAAAACTTATTTAGAACGAGCAAAATTTCATTAAAACATATTTAAGGAATCCTCGTCTAAACCTAAGGAAGGAGAACTTATTGGTCAGCGTTAGACTTCACTTAACCATGTCAAGTGATGTAGAACTAGTTTAGACCCCGTGCATAAATGCACGATATTTAAAGTTTAATATTTTTTTTATAAAATTACTTATATAATATTGGTATCTTAAAGTTGTTTACATTTCTCATCATTGTATTTTGTTTTGATAAATAAAAGTTATAACTGAAAATTAGTTAAGAAAATTGAGTAATGAGTTAAAATGTATTTTAATGAAAATAATTTTATAGCATAAAGCTAATGAGTTTCAATTTTTTTTTGTCATGAAAGTAATAACAACAATTTCTAGTTTTGGTTTTATACGGAATATGAGTTAACTAACTTGTCATCTAATAATAGCATCAGTAAAAGATTTAGCAATTTATTGTTTTATATCAATTTTATTTTATTTTAATTAAAATATTATAACTTAGAGTTTAGTGAAAATAATATAATTTGATGAAAACATTAATTTTAATGAAAATATAATAGACGAATTAAATTGTAATTGTTAATTTCCTTATTTAGTGAATGAACATAATTATCTTTAGTTTCCTTTTTTGAGAATATGCATTTTGGCGGGAAAATGAGAGAGATCACCTATTCATTTAGTAAATAGGGGATTCCTCAACTAAAACAATCGCTTGTCTTATCAATTAGGAATTGTAAGATCTACGCACATATTTTTCCTCATTTACACTTTGAACATATCAAAGAGTTATTCAAAACCAACATATTTACTAAGAGTTCTGTCTCTAAGTTCAAAGACGGGTTTTCACTTTTATCATAAACTGCTTCAACATATCACACTTTATAAAATGACAAAATAATGGATACAAAACCCATTGTGTGAATCATCTCAAAAGAAGAGGAAAAATAATGGTCTCATGATGCTCCTTAACATTTAACTACCCACAATTAAAAATAAAAATAGATTGAAATATAAAAGTTAGAGACAATGAATATACATGTAAATGTAATCAAAGAGATGAATCAAATTAAAAAATAACACGGTGAACTTATATATGATGACCAAACACATAGCCATAACGAACTATTAACAAGAGGTTTAATAAGTAGAATCCGTAATTTCCAATAAACCAATTATTGAAAAATAACCACGCACTCCAAGTGCGTAGAGACTTAACAAATCAAAGTAGCACAAAGCCTCTTTGAATTATCCATCGACAAACAATGGATTAAACAACGAGTTATAAAAAATTCTCGCTCCGTTTCTAAATTCACAAACGACAAGAATTAGCGGCAGATGCAAGAAACAAACATATAACTTGAATTGATGGAGAAGGATGTCATTTGGCTCGAACCTAACATGAACCAAATTTATAGTATCTCCATGCTATTCTCTTGCCGACACTAAGTCTGACATATTAAACAATACCATATATTTGTACTCATAGTAAGAAAAAACTTAAAACCATTAACAATCATATCGAGGGACATTAGCGCCAAAAGGCACCCTTTTCCCGTCTCGATAAATTTTGAGACTTTTACTAAGGATTGAGCGTGTTGACTATGACCCATTAAGAGTTTTCTATTTTTTCTAATCCCAGAATCGGATGGCAAACAAATCGCCATGGAAAAAATAAATCCTCAAATACTCCGGGTCAAGACACATAATCTTGTACCCTACGTCAAAACGAATCTGACTTGCACATTAGTCTCACGCTACACAAGCGGTAAGACATGTCTCAAAACTAGTTAATAGGTTTACATACAAAATAACACAATTTTACATGCATAAAGTTTACTATATTTGAACAAATACCGGTAAAGAAAAACAAATTCTCACTATCCTACTCATTAGAAAGATATTTAACCTCGATCATATAATAATGATCACAATTTCTCAAATTGTGATTTTAATAAGCTTATCAGTCTAGTGATCAAAGTTCTAACCGCTTCACTACGGTGAACAAATCACCAAAAACACTTGTTGTCATACATAAGTATATGGATTAAGGCACAGTTCCAAATTAAATTATCAAAATTCCTTCATTTATATTGTTCGTTCAAAAATTTCGTTAAGCTCATAATCATCACAAACGCCATAAACGAGAAATTTCAACAATTTAATTAACTCTTAAGAATAAATGATACAAAATCATTAATCTTTAATAAACAACTAAACAAATTAGTCATTCACCCTTACAAATACCGCTAAACAAATTAGCATGTATAATAATATCACTTTGATATTAGACAAACACTATGCAAAACAAATTTGCATATCGTTAAAATAAAAAAAACTTGATCGTAACACATATGATAGTTTTAATGAGTTATTGATACACAACTAGTATGTATTCAATTCTTTCTCATCTCTCATGTAAAAACTAATTTTACATGTATCTTATTATATATCACTAAGATATAACGGAATCTTTTATGTAAAACGAATTTACATGTACAAGTATATCACGAAGATATAAATCCTTTCATAAAACAAATTTACGATTACTATTATATCACAAAGATACAAGTCTTCTATTATAAGTTATAAAGTCTCATGAACAACAAATGTCAATAAGAATTTTTTTTTATGTAATACAAAATTACACAATTTTCACAAGATAAAATAAACGAAACAGATTCGTAAATTCTAACTCTATCTTGCAAAACACAATATACAAATAATTATGAGTAGCTTATACTAAATCGAACTCATAGTCGAACATTAGCATTTCTCATACCCATAAATTTACTAGTCAAAATGCTGAAAATTTGTCGCTAAGACATCTAAAGTTTACATACAAGGAGAAACTTTACGTAAATTATAAAATATCACTAAGATATTTATCATTTACACGTAAAATAAATTTTATGAAACATATTCATAAAATACTATGATATAATTTAAACAACAACAACATCAGAGCCTTAATCCCAAAATGATTTGGGGCCGGCTGACATGAATCATCCTTTAGAACCGCCTATGGGTGAACACACACACCTCAAAAAGCGAATAGAAGAGGGAAAATGAAAAACAAAAGGGAGAGCGAAAAATGTAATGGAAAGTCAAGGTAAACTTACAGGTTTCAAAATCGAATTCCGTATTTCTTTTATAAAAACTTAAAATTTAAATAGAGAGAAAAGATTAAAACGATTTTGAAAACCGAAATAGAATTAAGGATCCGGAATGCCTTAAATGTAAACCAAGTAAAATATACTCCATCCTATTCTCCATTTTCTTCACTCTTTCCTAAAACGGATTATTCAGGTTTTCTTACCCTTTCCTTTTTTGGAAACTTTTAATCTTATTTTATTTATTCCTCTCTCCTATCACCAAACCCCACCCAACTCACAATTCCTTATTTAATTCCTAATTATTAATTTTTCTCTCTTATTACCAAACTCCACCCAACTCACAATTCCTTATTTTATTCCCCTCCTTAATTCTTGTGCCTCCAACAAAGGGGAAGAATATGGAGAATAGGAGGGAGTATAAGAAAGTGGTTGGTAAAAAAGTGTAATAAAGGAGAGAAGAACAAATAATTTAATTTTTAAATTAAATAAAAACACTAAATATGTCAAAAAAAAAAAAAGCTACAAAAAATCCACATGTATCATTTCCCTTCCTTGTGCCCTCTCCGTCACCATACTCTCCTCAAGCCTCAGAAATCTCATATCTTGCTCTATCACTCTCAAGTCTCAACCATGTCTGTCTCGGTCTTCCTCTACCTCTAGGGACCTTTTATGTTCTCCAAATCTCCAGCCTCCTAACTGGTGCGTGCATAGGTCTCCTTCTCACATGTCCAAACCATCTTAGTCGGTTTTCCATCATCTTGTCCTCTATTGGCGCCACTTTTACCTTTTCCCTAATCACCTCATTCCTTAGTCGATCTTTCCTTGTATGTCCGCACATCCATCTCAACATACGCATCTCCGCCACACTTATCTTTTGAATGTGACAATGTTTCACGGCCCAACACTCGGAACCGTAGAGTAAGGCAGGCCTAATTGCCGTGCGATAAAATTTTCCCTTTAATCTTTAGGGCATATCTCTATCGCATAAAAACCCAAAAACCCAAAAACCCTGAAGCGCTCTTCCATTTCAACCATCCCGCTTTAATTCTGTGAGCCACATCTCCGTCTAACTCCCCATCGTTTTGAATAATAGATCCTAGATATCTGAAGAAATCTGACCCATCAACAACATTCCCATCGAAAATAATACTCCCCGCCTCCGTCGATCTCAACCCCGCCACTTTAGTGAACTGACACCTCAAATACTCAGTCTTACTCCTGCTTAGCCTAAACCCACAGGTCTCTAAAGTCTGCCTCCACAATTCCAACTTTCTCTCCACCCCCTCTTTCGTCTCATCAATCAACACAATATCATCAGCAAATATCATACACCAAGGAATGTCGTCCTGAATATTCCTTGTCAACTCATCCATAACTATAGCAAAGAGAAAAAGACTAAGTGCGGAACCTTGATGCACCCCGATGGTAATGGGAAATTCTTCCGTTCTCCCAACATTAGTGCGAACACTTGCACTAGCCCCCTCATACATGTCCTTTATGAGGTCAATATATTTTCGAGACACACCCTTTCTCGCCAAAGCCCACCAAAGTACTTCTCTTGGTACCCTATCATATGCCTTTTCCAAGTCAATAAAAACCATATGCAAGTCCTTCTTGTCCCGGTGGTATTCCATCATCTGTCTCATGATAAAAATCGCATCCATAGTCGATCTTCCGGGCATAAATCCAAATTGGTTATCCGAAATGTCTACACATCTCCTAAGCCTTTGCTCGATTATCCGCTCCCATAACTTCATCGTATGACTCATAAGTTTAATTCTCCGATAATTGGAACACTCTTGAACATCACCTTTGTTCTTGTACAAAGGGACAAGAGTGCTTCTCCTCGAAGCTTATGGCATCTTGTTGCTCTTCCAAATCTTGTTGAAGAGCATGGTTACCCATTCGATCCCTTTCTCCCCGAAGCACCTCCAAACTTCTATGGGTATACCATCCGGTTCCTCTGCTTTCTTTGACCCCATCTTCCTTAACGCTTTTCGAACTTCACTCTTTTGTATTCTACGCACAAATTCCCGATTAGCCATGCTTGGTGTTACTTCTACATCCCCAAAACCTTGTTCCTGATGTCCATTGAATAAAGTATCAAAGTAAGAACTCTATCTAGCCTTTATTTCGGTATCCTGAACCAGAACCTTGTCGTCCATATCTTTCACACACCTAACTCTCCCAATATCTCTCGTCTTTCGGTCTCTTATGCGAGCCAGTTTATAGATATCTTTCTCTCCTTCTCTCGTGTCGAACCTGGCATACACTTCTTGGTTAACTTTTGCCCTCGCACCCCACCTTTTTAGCGGCTCGTCTAGCCTCCTTGTACTTTTCAAAGTTCTCATCACTCATGCATTTCCCCAAAACCTTATAGCATTCACGTTTTGTCTTTATCGCTTGTCTCACCTCATCGTTCCACCAAGATGTGTCCTTACTTGATGATCTATTCCCTTTAGATTCCCCTAACACCTCCCTCGCCAAATCCTTTACAACATGCTCCAATTTATCCCACGTTGCATCAATATCTTTCTCCTTGCAATCCGACCAAATATTGCTACTTCCAACCTTATCCAAAAACGCTTGTTGGTTTTCCCCTTGAAGCTTCCACCACTTGATTTGTGCCTCACCGATTATCTTTCTCTTCCTCAAGTCTCTCTTAACCCGAAAATCAAGCACCACTAGTCTATGTTGTGTTGCGGCACTTTCCCCATGACCTTGCAATCGGTGTACTCTTTCCTCCACACATTCCTTACCAAAAGGAAGTCAATTTGACTAACATTTCCTCCACTCCTTTAAGTCACCAAATGAGAATTGTCTTTTCTCGAACCAAGTGTTCATTACACCCAAGTCATATGCCAATGCAAAATCTAATGTCACTTTCCGCTTCATTTCTCTCTTCGAACCGAAAACCCCCATGAATGTTCTCGAAGCCAACTCGACTAGTACCCACATGCCCATTGAGGTCACCACCCATGATCAATTTCTCTCCAATAGGTACTCGTTCTACAACCTCTGGAACTTCCCAGAAGGCTCGTCGAAAAGAAGCATCCAAACCTACTTGAGGTGCGTAAGCACTTATAACCGTCACCCCCTCATCCCCGACTACAAGCTTAATGCTCATAATCCTATCACTCTTTCTTGATACTTCTACCACATCATCGATGTAATCTTTATCAATGACAATACCCACTCCATTACGACTTTTGTCTTTACCCGTGTACCAAAGCTTATAACCCCAAGGCGCTATCACCCTTGCTTTATCTCCGACCCACTTTGTCTCTTGTAGGCACCTCTTGTAGGCACATTATATGCACTCTCCTCCTTTTCATTACCTCCCCTACCTCAGCTAATCTCCCTGTCAAAGAGCAACATTCCAAGTACCAAAACGTAACCTACTACCCTCCCTAAAGTCATGTCCTGATTTCTTTACCCGCTCTTGACCATGCTTCCTAGATCCAAACCTATTTGACACCAAACCAATACTTCGAGGTGGCGCGCCGCTTTTGGGCGACGACCTAACAACCCTTGCATATTTTTCACTACACCCGGGTCTAGAAGATGTAGCGCACCCTTGCCTATTTGACACCACCCCCAGATACAAAGATGGCGCGTCGCTTCCGGGCGACGACTTAGCAACCCTCACATACTTTTCACTACACCCGGGTTTAGAAAGTGCAGCGCGTCGCTTCTGAGGAGACGCCCCAACGATGTTCAAATTTCGATTCATGTCCATAAAATGTGACTAAGTTTTTATGCTGGCTGCCACAGATCTACCGCAACCCTCCTCCTTTATCCGGGCTTGGGACGGGCAGTGAATGCCTGAAAACACTCACTGGCGGAGTTATGGTATAATTTAAAATCACTAAGAAATTAAATTATACAAATAAAACACATTTATATGATCCACACACTTGTATACATTTAAAACACATTTACATGATCAATACAAAATCTTACACGAAACATATTCATGTACTTATAAAGCTTGCTAAACTAATTAGCGAAAAAATGAATTTTATGACATATTCATAAAATGTTATAGGATATAATTAAAATCACAAAGATATTTATTATACATATAAAACATATTTATATGGACAAGACAAAATCGTATATGAAACATATTCATATAAAACAAATTTATGTGATCCATGCTAAAATTTTCATACGAAACATATTCATATGCTATAAATTTTAGCTAACCAATTTAGCACCATGTCGAGAGTTTATAGTTAAATAACTTTAATAAAAGAAATAAATAAAGATATTAAAACAGAACTCATTTCCATTTTAGATTCTAATCACCCTCTATCTTCACACAGAAGGATTATATGGCATCAATTACAATATCCATGAATAATATTTAAAAAAAAACAAGACATAAAATCTTGCCTCATTTTCTCCTTCTCCATTTCAGTTGAGAAAAAAACTTCATCCACAATGAATGCTAAGAAACACTAAGAAACAGAGCAGGGTTACCGGATTCGCAATTCATTCAATTCGCTTTCTTAATTCTAATTCGCGATTCGCTCAATTTAGCGAATTCAATTCAATTCGCTGGCGAATTACATTATTTTAAAATTCAGTAATTCGTCGAATCCAATTCGCAAAAGGATTATCCTTTTATATCAACAAAGCTAAAAAAAAATCATCTTCCCGTCAGAAATCAAAATCAAATTAAAGCTAAATCTACAAATCTACAATAGTGAATCAAATCATTGTGCTTGGCTTCAAAGTTCAAACTTCAAAATAACCAGGTATCTTGTCTATACTTTAATTTTTCCTGATTTTTTTTGGTTTTTAGCATAATCATATAATTCGCTCATCTTAGCGAATAATTCGCGAATTGGGACGAATTAAGATGAAAATGAATTGCGAATTAATTCGCAATTCGGAGGGGGACGAGCGAATTAGGTGACATGAACTAATCACGAATGCGGACAATTCACACAAGAGTGGGATAATAGATGACATGAACTAATCACGATTGGGGACAGTAGCAAAACACATTTGCTCTGATACCACTGTTGGAAAATAAGGACTTACCTTAATGCGGAAGCGATCGAATCGTTATGTTCGCTAACTGCCCACTAATGTATATTGTACCTCCGGCGGCTACTAGAGTCCCGGTATATTTCCACGCCCCAAATTCCAAGTCTAAGAGATTTGTGAGTAACTTGTGTTACCTGTTGTATGGATTAAGTAGTATTCACCAAATGCCCAAATGCCTAATTGGTGAATATATAACCTCACATAGAGGTATTTAGTGTGGAGAATTAATATACCCATTAATATACAATTTATTAAGGGGATTAATGGGAGAGAATTGTAACAACCAATTTATGGTGGCCGTAACATAACTTATAAAATTCAATATTACAAGTTGAAGCCTGAAGGGGACTTTTCCAATCGTTTATTAGGAAGATTTGTCATTTCGCCTATTACTTAGCCTAACCAAAACATGTTAATTGACCATTAGAGATACTCACACTAGTTATAAAACGGATTGAACTAATGGCTAAGAATCTAATAGAGCAGGACGCTCCCTCTCCGCAACATTTTATGTTGGTATTTATGGCTAATCATATGGAACACTTGAGAAACTCGTAGTAAATAGTAAATACTGACTTTTGCTGAACTTGAGAAACAGTAATATGAAGAGCTATGGCCTATGAATGTTATCTACTTTGCGTTACTGTGTATACTTCTTACGTTGAAATTTACAACCTGAACAAATGACTGTACTTTTAATATTTTATGAGAGAAACTACTTTGGATGTTATACAATTATTCTCATTTCACTTATGGCTCTACCGCTTTTTCCTTGACACTCACCAGAAAAATGCAATGATTAGTGGTGCGCTGACTGGGGCTCTAGTATCTGCTGTGTCCAAAGGTAATGCCGAGAAGATCTTTCTGACTGCTCTTACTGGAGGTGCAATTGCAACAGCTATCGGGGTTATTAACTATCTCAAATAAGTATGTTCACCTATAGTTGATGTGTTTTAAGGAAACTTGTACCACTGAAAAACTGAATCACTGATGAATTTCTTTAAGGAAACTTGTATTTCAAAGTAAATCTTTGATGTTATGCTGTACATCGCTACGGGCATTGTAACTAATGTTAATGACAAGACTCCCAAGATTTGTGATCATTTTGTGTCATTATTGACCCTCTTCTCCATTTAAATCATAAACTTCATTTTATGAAAATTTCAAACAAATCCATTGTTCGACCCTGTGTGTAAACAAGACATCGAGTGTCGTGATGTGTTTTCACATTGACAGTGCTTGATGACCAGGATTCACGTCTTTTTTCTACAGGGAATAATACGTTATGTCATCTAATTTTCTTATTGTAAGTCAAAATGTTTTGCTTACAAGTGCATCATTCATTACCAAGTTAAGTGATGTTGATCATAATCTAATTATATTTGCATCAGTGACTTGCGTACCCATATCTTATATCGCTGTTGCTTTCTGAAATGAATGTGACGACCACATTTAACTGCTCATTTGTTTTAAATGAATTTTTCAATTTATACCAGTTGTTTAATTTCCTCAATTTTGCGGTATTATTTTCTTAATCATTATTCTTTTAATCAGTTAGTCGACAACAATCGACCCTTATTATGTCGATTAATCCTTACAAACTTGGCCTTTCTTTTTCCAGTAATCTTCCCTATAAAGCCTTTGACAGAAATACATAGCACGCCACTTTTTTTTTTTTTTTTTTTTTTTTTTTTTTTTTTTTTTTTAATTTGGTCGGAAATTAAGCTAGGACAGCAGTTTCCACAGCTACAAGTTGTTCAAGCTGCTCCTTTGCTTCGGGTTCCCACAGCTCAGGAAGTGCTTCTTTCATGTTGTGAATACTACCCAGCGCATAGTCTGCCCCTGCTACCAAATCCGATCTTCCCACCTACATTTCAAATTTGCTGTTAAGTTAAACGGTACCCTTACACCTTGATTTAGCTCAATATGTGAATATGACTCGTATTGATCCTAAAGATCCATCGTTCGTTGCCCTTCAGATTCGATTAAATAAAGCAAAATTGATTATCAAACATACCCCTATGATTAAAAATTGCATAAATATTGACTAATAATTAAATTTGGTGCATTCTGATGTGAATATGTGATTCCTGAAAGTGATTGGTGACGTCAATTTGGCACCTTCATACTCTACAATTTATCATCACATGCAGAGGACAAGAAAGATTACTTACAATGACAGTGTGTAGACCAGCTTCTTTCCCACTTGCAATATTCCGGGTACTATCATCAAAGAATATCTGAGGAACAATTCTTCATATTGTTAGCTACGACATGTCATAGTTAAACGGTTTTTTTCTAACGTGTGCCTTAAGTCTGTTAGTCCAATTGTCACGAGTATCTAACAGGGTGGTGTCAAGAAATATGAATAAAGTAATCGTTACCGTTCTTTTAGGGTCTAAGTTCGCCATCTGCATAGCTGCCACAATGGCTTCCACAGAAGGTTTGCACAAGACCTGTGATTTTGAAATCGGATTATTTGATGGGTTGAGGGTCTCAAAGCATATAACACCTTCAAAACAATCTTCCAACCCGAGCTTCTTAAGGGAACGAACTACATGTGCCCTATCAGAGTTGGTGAATATCTGTGAAGAAAAAAGCTTACCTTATGTTAAAACCAAAATGAAATAGACGAGACAGATGACGGAGTCTTGTTATTAATTAAGACGATAAGACGTACAATTTTACGTTGAGGTGTAGAGAGCAAAATGTTCCTCAACAAGGGATCCGGTTTGAGATTTTCGTAAGGCAAACTTCCATGAACATATTCATGAAACTCGTCATAGTCAAACTCATAACCAAGCACCTGAAACATGCCATTTCCATTTTCAGTTGAATATTTATAATTACTCAAGCAAGTTTCTAAATTTGTTTCCGTTTGAATGTTCTTCAAGGAAAATGTTGGCTAATTTTGACATTTTTTAATCGGATTGGGCCATCGGCCCAAGTATATTGAACACTAATCTACCGTGTCACAATAAGCCTTTTAGGTTGACGGTTACTTGCTAACTTATCATCAGACCGTCTTATATAGACCTTTTAAGATATATACTTGATTATTTAATTGATAGTTTCACCTTGAGGCCAGCCATGGTTGTGCCATATTCCCTGTATAGCTCTAAACACATTGTTGGCACCTCTGTTTCATCTATATGCAAGTGTTCTAGCATGAATTCTGCCATGGACAAAAACAAACAGAATAAAAAAAAAATGTCAGTTTATTTTGACTGTTTTAATATTCATGTTTAATTATAAAAAAAAAGTATATTTAGACTATTTGATTGTTTCATATATATACCTTCTATCTTCTTCCGGCATGCTAAGTTGATCCCAGAGCTCAAAGGATATAATGTATCATCCAAATCTGAAATTAATTTATCTTATGTCATACTCCGTATAAATGAGTTGACGTTATACTGTAATACTGAATTCGAGTTCTCTTCTTTATTTGCAGGGAGTTAAATAATGCAAAAAAAAAATGGTGATACTGAAATTTAGCATCATCTGTAACACTTTTCAACGCTACTAAATGAGCAACAGCTAAAATTTTTGTGTTAATTTACTCAAAGATGAATACCCTTGCAACTTACCAAACAACAAACAATCGTACTTGGTGTCCTTGAAAGTCCTAGTAATATCCATTTTTCACAAGCTAAGGCAGTTAGCAAAAAAGTACTCTACACATACAAAGTTCAAAAACAATAACAACAAAGCGTTAGTCCCAAACTTATTCAATTTAACATAACTCGACTTACGAAAAAGAAAATTGTCATTATAAGTGAGGAATAAATAACAAAATTACCTGAAAATGTTGGTTGGCTACAAGCCTACAATGATGGAGAAACGAGTAGGTTTTGCTTGGATATTTATACAAGTTTTTGGCGGAACACATTACTCTGTAAATTAGAATATAATAAGAATAAGGTACATAAAATTATATTAGGCGTGAGGTAAAAACCTGACAAACGGCTCAACGGAGTCAGGTTTGGGTAGAGTCAGTTCAGGTTTGGGTTAATTTCGTGTTTGTAAATTTTGGGGGAGAGGGGATTTCCGGTTCAGGGTCAAATTTGGGTCTTGAGTTCGGGTATTCTGAGTCGGGTTTGGTAGGGTCAGTTCTGGTTGGGTTAATTTCGGGTTTGTAAGGTTCGAAGAGAGAGGGATTTCCGGTTCAGGGTCAAACTCGGGTCTTGAGTTCGGGTTTTCCGAGTCGGATCAATTTTGTCGAGTAAGGAGCGAATAACATGTGAATATAATTAGGGTTTTTCTAATATGTGCCCTTAGGACACATGATAATAAGTTAAATAGGGGAAGATTTTCAAGATTATTACACTAATTATGGTAAATATGAGTTTCAACTCTAACTTATCATGAAATATTCTCAACAATATTTCCCTAATTAGATTATTATCATGTGCCCTTATGGCACATGTTAGAAAATCTGAATTAGTTAAGTATATTTCCAACTTTGATTCCTGCCCTTATATTCATTGTTATGTCATCTTAATTTAATTTCAATTACTTGTCGTTTTCAATTATTCGAAATGATGTATGCCCGTATGACTTTGGTATATGCGTTATCCATGTGTATAATTTGTATTTTAGCAAATTATCATGAATATATTATAATTGGTGTTAGGGATAAGTGATGTATGACTTTGATTAGCAACATATCTAATTTTGATTCGTGCCAATAACCTTCTTCATCCTCAACTAAACTTATGGGACTATTTGATTTCAGTTACTTGTCGTTTTCAGTTATCCAATGTCTTGGACATAAACAACTAAAAAACCTTTAGAAAATTATTAGCCTAAATAAATTTCATTTTGTTTTCCATAATCAGTTAGTTGAACTGATACCAAATTCATAAAACATTAGTACTCTGTAATTACAAAACATATTTGTTTTACAATCTACGAGTACTTGTGTAATTTGTTAAGGTAGCTTATCCCAAGTTTTTGTGATTTGTCTATTTATAAACCGTTTTCACGGACGTTACTATTAATAAAAATAATGATATGCTTAATTGAGTTACTTACAAGTTACAATTAAGCATCATATCTTGCGGTTGATCTCTTTCTTTCCGAAAAAGCTAATTTTATTCTCGTTTTATACTATTTTGTATTCCATTAACTTTAGATGAAAAAATGTTATTGATATGTCGTTTTTTTAATGGATAAGTTTTTCTTATACAGAAGTACAAAACAAGATCCGTATTGAGAAGGTTTTAAACTAAGGACTAAAATTGAGGATTTCCAAATAATAGGTAGCAAAGTTTGCTAATAAAAAACTTGATGTAATGCGTCTATGTCATTGTTCCATTAGTTCACGTCTGTATTCTTGATGACTCTTATTAGTCTTATAGTTTTGTAATTTAAAGTTTGGTGTGAAAGCATGTCTTGGGCATTGATTCTTTAGATTCAAATCTGTATATCGATTTGCAATATTTAAAGCATTTTGAGAGAATCATGTAGATAGCATGCCTAATTATGAATGAAAAATGAGTTATTTAATGTGGTGGAATTTAGGAATCAATCTCACCTCACAATTTACAATAAGAACATTAAAACTTGGAGAGACGGTCTTTTAATAAGTTATTGAGATACCAGTCTTTCGTATCCTTTTATTTGTATTTCGTGACCCTTCTGTTGTTGATCGTGACATAGTAATTTCGCAGCTATTTAAATAATAAATGTAGTCATTTTATCTTTAATCATGATTTGTACCTATTTTATTACCTTTAGTACCACTTTTATCTAGGCCTCATTTGGTTGCCATACGGGAATTAATATCCCATGATTTTACAAAACACGTGAATTGGCCAATTCATGTGAATTGCCCAAAACTCGTTTGGTTGACATCCTGGAATTAAATTGACACAGGAGTTTCCAATTACCTAGGGAGGAGTAGGTAATTAAACTCCTCCATTATGGAAGAGTTGGGAATTCATGGGAAAAAGAAAATCTCATGATTTGGGGTAACCAAACATCCCTCATTTTTCCAAATCATGGGATTTTCCAATTCACTCATTTTTGAGAGGGCAACCAAACGAGACCTTAAAATTGTAAAATAATCTCTCGATAAGAATGTTATCACAAATTATTGAAAAACTAGTCCATTTTATAGTGTGACTGTGTGAAAGGGTTTATTTATTGAGACGTGCTAAATCCCGCACACAATTTTACTAAATTCCCGCATATTTTCCCGTCTTATTCCGAATTTACCCCTATCATTTCCTCACCCTAATTTCTCACTCTAACAAATGAAGAAATCAAAAACCAAAGAAAAAAAAACCTCCAGCAACAACTACCAACAACCCCTCCCGGCGTCCCCCACCCCTGCCATCGCCGAACACCCATCATTGCCCTATCCCCGCGCCGATCACCACTACCCGCCTCCATACCCGCGCCGACGACCCTTTGCCCACTATGTTCGTCACCTCGACTCAGACGCAATCATCATTCAATCTACCTTCAGCCGCGACGAAGGTGTTGGACAGACGGCGGGGTTGGGATGAAGTTGACGGCGAGGGAGCAGGAGGTCGCCGCTTAGGGCAGGCGGCCGGTGCTGGTGGGAATTGGGAAGGGTTATCGGGTTAGAAATTTTGGGTTTTTTTTTTTTTTTTAAATGAAGGGTAGTGGTGGAAAAAACAGGTAAAATGTGTTGGATTAAGTAAAATGGCGTGTAGGATTTAGCAATTGCGTATTTATTAATAAATAATCAATCTCACCTTTACAATAAGAATGTTATCGCAATGGTGATTTTTTTGCCTCGAGTTTGTCAATATATAAAAATTAAACTTTAGAAATAATTATTAAATTAAAATATTATATCTCTTAATATCAATATATCATTTTATGAACCATTTAACATTTGTTAATCCCTTTCAGAAGAGCTACCTAAAAGACGGTCCTCATAGATAGATGAGAAAAGCTTATATAAATTCAGAAGCCGCACTATTACTTACAGTATGTTTTTTTTGCTAAAGTAAAAAAATTATATTGATCCAAAATCAATCTATAACATTCTTGCGACAAAAACGGTAAAATAAAATCAATGATTTTCAAATTACTAGGAAGCAAATGTTCAAATTACTAGGAAGCAAACATAAAATAAAGGGTATTAAAGAAGAAACTCTCATCCAAAAAGAAAGTCACTTATCCCATCAAAAAATAAAATAATAAAATAAAATAATAAAACTTAGTCTTGTAAAGTAATCATCACATGGGAACAAGAGCCCCAAAACTAACCAAATCAGATTCCAGTAGAAAAGTTGCAGCCTGGCAGGTGCGTCTTAAAATAAACGGAGGGCTTGTGCAGCATAAGAAAATGAGGCCCTAAATATGAATGTATAAGGTTTTCTGGATATTAAGGTTTGTATTGTATTCCGTCAATAAAGCTTGTAAACTCGGTGACCAAGAATGGAGACCCCGTTCCATCGCTCGTGACTGCACGGTGTGTTAGACGCTCCTGAAAAGTGATAGAAGCTCCAAACACAATATCATATACTCATGAAGATTAACAATGATTTTTCTTTTTTGGTGATAAGAAGCGGGATTAACCCATATAAAACGAGTTCACAACTAACAAAAAATTAAAAAGTATAAAAAGGAACATAACCAGGTCTAGCTACGCCCCCCCCCCCTCATATCCTATTGCACTAACTGGAAAAGTTGCGTCGACATGTGCGACACCTCCCACACAAGCAATTGCTGATTTTGTTCCATGCCATAATTTGCTATCCCATCCGCACACGAGTTAAGTTCACGGTAAATATGCTGAATTTGAGCCCAAATCACGAATGAAAGATTTGCATATCTGTATCAAATGTGATTCTGCCAAAAAGTATTCCTGTTCATTCTTCATAAAATGCTCAACTACCTGCAAATCCGTTTGAATAACGAGGTGAGGGAAATTACACTCCATAGCAATAACTAATCCACGTTTGAGGGCCATTAATTCCTCCCTAGTGACGGAGGCAAGACCCAGCCTTTCCGAAAAGGCTACCAACATCTGACCTGACGAGTCACGTGATGCGTGCATTTTATATAGCCTTTTTAAGTCTTATATGCACGTATTTCTATGAGATTCTCGTAGTTGTATATTACGAAATGCCCCGAATAGTCCACTTTGGTTTGTTTGGCTTTAATTGCAGGAATGGACCTGAAAAAAGCAGAATCAAGTCATTTACTATCCCGTTAGCACGCATTTAGGAGATGGAAGAATTGGAGCGGAGATATCACTGTCTCGGAAAGCGTGAAGTTGTCTCGGAAGTAATTCAACGTTCAAATGAGCTTGCCAAGTAGTAGAAGACTCGATCGAAGACTCTGGCTGGTTTAGGCTGTTCGATCGAGTAGATTGGCTGTGAGAAGACCTCGATCGAGTACTTTTCTTTGTTCGATCGAAAGGTGGAATTCAGAGGTTCCTCGATCGAGTACTTATTGTACTCGATCGAGAGGTTTTTGCGAGAAGTCGTTCGATCGAGTAGTTTAGAAGTGCTCGATCGAGTACTTTGAGATCTGACGTGAGATTTTCTCGCGTAAACTTATTTACTAGATATTTTAAGTTATATCTTAGGAAAAATAAATATCTCTCCTATAAATATGAGAGACTTAATTAGGTTAAAGACATCCTTCATACTGGATGGTTCAGCTTTTACTCTTGTTCAACGTCTCTTTCCCGGATCTCGTTTTGCGCAATCTCTCACTTTACTATCTTTCTATTTAATCTAATTCTCTTTTGCACATCTCTCTATCATGTTTAGTATTGTTTTATCTTCCATTATTGTGTTATTTACATTTATACGTAGCTAATTCTCCAATGCTAGGATTAGAGGAGTCATGATAGTAAAACGATGATACTTTAATCAGTTAGGAGGTTTACATGTGAGAATTGTTTGATAGTAATATAACTGTAATTATTAGGTTGAATGCATGCAACTGAAGTAATTAAACTGGTTAAATTCAGACCTAGATCGGAAGATTGAAATGAACAGACCTGCTATGAACAATAGACTGCACTAATGAGGGCGGAAGCTAAGTTAGTAGTATTTTAGGGCGGCTAGCGGACCGGAAGGATCTTTCCACTACCCTTCTTAAATCAGACCGACTGACCTACCTTTAGCTGACTTGTGTAATATCATGGTGAACCGAAATACTGGCATCTCTCTTTCTATTTTTCTCTCAATCCCTTTCGATCATGCTATTTTAATTACTTTTACTTTTATTGCTCTTAGTTTAGTCAAAACTACTCAAACCCCCAATTTGTGACCATGACAGACTAGAATAGCAGGTAGATAGTGACCGCTAGGGGTGAGCAAAACCGGTTAACCGAACCGGATTTGAAAACCGGTTCGGTTACCGGTTTTCAAAAACAAGTTTTTTCCCAAACCGAAACCGCCCTGGTTTTAAACCGGTTAACCGGTTTTTTAGCAATTTAAAAACCGGATCCGAAAACCGGTTACCCGGATCCGAATTTATAAACCGGTTTTAACTTTTTTTTACCCCAAATTGACGCTTTTCAACCCACCTCTCCATCCTAACTCTTAAATTCCTACGTAAACTTTCGTGCATCCCCATTAATTCAACCAAATCACACATCTTTGTTTATTTTAAGTCGTTTTCTTATTGTTTTTTTCGAAAAAAAAGTAAACCGGTTAAAAACCGGTACCCGGTTTTGCTTTTTTTGGGACACGAAACCGAACCGTATTTCCCCCCAAAAAAACCGGTTCGGGCACCGAACCGGAAAAAAACCAAATTATCGGGTTTCTTAATTCGGTTATCGGTTCGGTTTCGGTTTAAAAATTCGGTTCGGTTTATTTTGCTCAGCCCTAGTGACCGCCTCCCCGTGGATACGATACCCAACTTACCTCTGCTGCATAAGTTAGAGCCAATTGGTTTTATTTTTGATAGGGTTGTGACAGCCGTGTCATCACGAAAGATACCACTCGCACCAGCGAAGCCCAGGTTGCCTTTCGATGCTCCATCCACATTCAAAGCAATCCACTCACTCGGAGGTGCCAACCATCTAACAAATATTTCTTTGTATCGATGCTCTTTAGAACGAATGGAAACGCTCGGCCACCATAATCTCCCAAAAATGCTCCATTAAGAACGAATAAATATTCATTGGTATCGCTTCACTTCTGCCTATGACCCGACAATTCCTCCATCTCCAAATTCACTAAACAATAACGGAGAACATAGACGGCTATGAATCAATCTCAGCACAATGCTTAGTGGATAAATTTGCTACAACCCATTCCCGAGCATCATCAATATGTAGAAAACGATTTATATTTGCAACTGGAAATAAACTCCATACCTTCCTGGCATTGCGACAATCACGTAACAGATGGAGAATCGATTCTTCAACATTTGGAAACTCGCCACACAAAGTATCCACCGTGAATCCTCACCGAGCTCTATTAACATTGGTTATAATTCGGTCGTGCATTACCAACCATAAAAACAAGCGCATTTTCTGAGGAGCTCACGTCTTCTAAGGAAGTTTCCAATAAGTCTCGTTTTCATTCGAGGGAGTGATGTGTCCATTTTATATATGATTTTAACCCTCATTTTAGCTTAATTTTGATTAAATATCACACTTTTATTAGTGTATATATGAGCTAATTCCGTGTTCTAGTGTCTTTGCTTGTTTTTATTATATTTTGTAGGAAATGAAGCTTTCTGTAGATACCTTATTTCTACACCTCCCGCCAACCACCTAGTGATGATTGGGCCGCATGTTTGGCAGTAATTAGAGTTCACTTGGAGTCCGGGTCAAAAACCGCTTCATTTTCTAAAAACCGTTTAAATGCCGAGTCGGAATATTCCGGATTGTTCTAAAATTTTCTGGATATTTATTCCTAAATTTAAATTAATATTTTTAAGTAAATATCTTCCGTATTTTATGTTTTATGGAATAAGGAAGTATAGATCTACCGAAATTCCATATTATTAACACGAAAATCTTTCTTGCTGAGGAGGAAACCTCTGGGGAAAGGACGCAGCAGGTGCTGCACCTCTTCCAAGGATCACAGTAGCTGTCGCGCCTTTTCTCCAGCCCTCTTTTCATGCTTTTCAGAATATTTCCGAGATTTGTTTCCGTATCCGTGTCATTTCTAATCTCTCTCACGTGTTTAGTATAAATAGAGATCTTCGGCCTCCATATTTGGCACGCGAGTGTTCTGCCCCTTCTCTCTCTCTCTCTCTCTCTCTCTCTCTCTCTCTCTCTCTGCATTCTAGACTACGCTATTGCTTTCGACGCCTACGTGCTTGATCAATCGACCACGTAAGCTCAGATCATTCTGAGTCCCAGTCACGTTGCATAGACCGACCAATTTGACCAACTCCACTTTTAATCAACTAATCGATCTTCTAAATCCTCTAACGAGGGCACTTTTCATGCATATTCGAGTCGAGCAATCACTAACGTTAACTTTAGTCAATCTCGTTTCGTCAAACATGTAAGTCTGAGGCTGTAAAATCCTATTTTCATTATTGTATCTTTTATTTTGTATCCATTAATGTAGATTTATATCAAGAGCACGTTCAAAACCCAATTTAAATCCATCTTTTAAAACCGTATTTATAAAACAGCGGAGGTCAGACGTCGAGAAGTAACGCAGCAGCAGCTGCGCCTCTTTGGAGAGACGCAGCAGCAGCTGCGCCTTTTCCAGAAGCTGCCGCTGCTCCTGCTTTTCTTCTTCTTCCTCGACTTCCTGCAATTTACCAAATTTCTTATTCTTTCTTTCGTCTTTCGTCCTTTTGTTATTGTTTCAGTGCACAAATTGTATTTTATCTAATTCCTTTTTAAATTGTAATGCTAAATTCGTCCTAAATCCCGAGTAATTCAATACTTGCGGGTTTTTGCCGTTTTAATTCAAACCAATTCTTCTGGGTTTCGACTCGTTCATGTCAAGGTTCTCAAGATTCTAATTTGATACATAAGTTTTCTTATTTGTCCAGTTTCGTTAATTCCACCTAAAGTTTCGTTCTTCTTGTATTTCCGACACGAGTTCGTCATTAATTATGTAAACCATTGTAAATTCTCGTTTTTTAATTCGCTTTATGACTTGTCCAGATGCATGTAATGAATTAAAGCACTTCAATTCGAGTTTAACATTGATAATCCGTCACAAAACTACCAATGAACGATAACAATTTGCGGTTCTGACTTCACAGCCAGAACCCGACTCAAGAACAGACTCATGAAGTGCTGCGCCTCTTCCAAAGGACGCAGCAGATGCTGCGCCTGTTCTGGGTTGGCTTATGTCCCTGAACTCTTTCTCGATTTGACGTAGCTCCTAATTACAGTTTAAATCAACTATTATAAGTATTATCACCTCTAATTTGACGTATTTTCATATTTAAATTCTAATTTTATTTTTCTTTTATTTTCCTCTTCGAAATCCCATTTTGAACGTGCTTCTGACGTAGATCAAATATAATTCTTTTAATTTTAATTATTGTAATTCGTTCATCGTAATTATTTTTATGTATGATTTATTTGCTTGGTTTTCACATGTAATTAATCTAACAAAAACTTCCACCACATTGTTTGCTAAAACACGTGTTAACCGACATAGTCTAATTTTACATGCTAGGATTAATCTATGTTTGTTGCATTGCATGCATTACATCGACGACATATCAAATATGAATAATTTCCCTAATCAATAGTAGAGGCCGTAATCGAGACGGGTGAGATTAGGTGTTCGAATTAAAGAGCTTCCTAATACGTACCCTCACCCCTTACTCCAGCTATCTCTGGACATCCGTGTCCATTGGCATCTCGAGAGTCATTCTAAACATGGAATGCTAAGGGTAACGAGTTCTTAGTGTTCATGTCATTACTTTGTGTCTTGACGTGGCACGAGGTATTCGAACGGTTTCCAATTTTCCCACAATAAATTGGTGGCGACTCCATAAATGCAGGCTCATTCAACCTTTCACCGGTTTCAATGCCTCACAAATCAGTAACGACCCATGACGTGCTTTGGCAAACCAAGGTTCAGTGGGAGAAGTGTCGCCGCCTCGAAACCAACGCGCGGGTGCGCGCGGCGCGGGTTGCCCATGTCCACAGTTTGGCGACATGTTACCTAGGGTGAAACTTGAACAAGGTTAGGAAATAGTTTATACGAGACAATTGTCGACTTTCATTACTCGACCTTCTTAGGTCGTTTTAGCTAGCCTTCCTAGGCTTAACCTAACCCATTTGACCAATCGTCCCGTCTGGATGGTCCAAATTCTTATCTGGGCCTAAAGATGAATAGCGATTGACGTCAACCTTACCATGATGCTTACTCATGTTTGTATCGAGAGCTTTCACTACTCGAGGGAATGGACTAGGAACCGACCTTACTCATGTTTGGCACGGACCTCTCCACAGACCAGGGTTTGATTGCTTTGTATGACAACCCACCTTTTAAGCCAAACCCTTTAAATGCACTCAGCATACCGTTATAATGCCCATATGTTTGTATCATATACGTGATCACCATTTTGTAAAAAAAGACCATGACGAAATTTTTGTAAAATAAAAAACCATTTCAAAATGTAAAATTTTTCAAAAATGGCCTAAAATAGCGCAAAACAAGCCGAAACTCTGTCCAAATGTTGAGTCAAACTTCGGGCCTCGAACTCATTTCAAAACTCACTTCGAGTCAGCACTCCTGCAACTACACTACAGTTGTCTAGGACAAACATTTCAAAATTTGTCATTTTCAAGTCTCACTTGACACAGTGGCATGCGCCCACTTCACGAGTCGAGTCTTTTTTGAGTAAGTGTGCGAAATGGTCAATCGTGTTTTGATTCGTCGTCAATTTCTTATCCTCAGTCCAAAATGGTGGGAACTAGTCACAGAAGCGTAAATGGTCGTTCCGAACAACCCGCAAATGGTAATGATCAAATCCTAGCTGCACTTTTTCGTTTCCAGACAAGCCAAGACCAAGCCTATGAACGCCTTAACATTATTGAAGGCCGTATTGTCGCTGTAGAAGCTAGACTTCCTTCTGCAGAAGTTGCCATTCACGACGTGATCATACACTATAATCTTCCACCCTTTGTTGGACAACCAGAAGTCAATCTTTCACCAGGTCCTACTGAAGCTGAAAAGCGACTCCAATATTTGGAGGAACAACTAATGTATCTCAAGGGAGATGATATATACAGGGAAAACAGCCGCAAATATGAGGCAGTAAATGCTCAACTGCCAATTAACTTCAACATGACTGACATCCCGAAGTTTAAGGGGCATGAAAACCCTTTGAACCATATTCGTGCATTCAAAGATTACATGTCCATCCAAGGCATTAAGCCAAAGATGTTCCTAAGGATCTTTCCTTCATCTCTTGATACCATTCCTAAGCAATGGTTCTACTCCTTGGATCACAAGAAAATTGCTACTTGGGACGATGCTGCAATTGAGTTCACCAAACAGTACGCAAATAATGCTGAAATTCAAGTCAATATGCGCACTCTAGAGGTTCTTACCCAAAATGAGAAAGAAGGTTTCACCGACTTCCTAAGTAGGTGGAGAAATACTAGCACGCAACTCGTCGAACGCCCAGACGAAGCTACTCTTGTTGAAAAATTCGTTTACAATTTAAGGCCAATCTATGCGAACCATCTAAGGTACTAAAACATAAAGTCTTTCAAAGACTTAACTTTACTAGGAACGAGAATTAAAGAAGACATCCGTAAAGGACTCTTGTCTAAAACGATAGGTCGTGGATATCAAGGCACAATGAGTCGTTCTTATGGCTCTACTAGCAAGACCGGCGAGGTCAACCTTGTCGAATCATCTACCGAGAAGAATAATCCGCAAAGGAAGTTCACCAACATTGGTGACTCGTACTCCAACGCCCTGAAAAGATTAATGAAGCAAGGCAAACTCCAACCCATATGACCTACACCTGACCCAGAGAAGAAGTCTAGGTTCCGGGATGAGAATGCCTACTGCGAGTACCATAGAGGCAAAGGGCATGATACAGAGAAATGTTTCAAATTGAAACATGCCATTCAGGATATGATCGAAGATGGGCGCTTGCCTATACCTTCTGCAAGCAACCCTTACAATACTCAGAATCCTCTTGGAATTCTGTTGATCACGAATGAGGAATCCACCTTGGATTGTTCACACCTCATTTCTCCAGTTGAAGATAAGATTAATGCACTAGAAAATGAGGAGAGTTATTCCACCATCTCTCCTACTATCACTAATTTTGTCGCATGGGCAAAGGGTGTAAGTAGACAAGTTTGAGAGTTAGAAGCTACAGTGGCATCCCTACGCAATCCAAGCACTATACCTAGGGTGGACACGCCAATAGTTCCAATCTTATCTCAAGGATCCACAATGCAGGAAGTGATCGCAGTAACCGACAATCTATTCGATCAAATAATCAACTTAGAGGCTGAAATCATAAGCTTGAGAGAGCTTCATATCGTCAATGAAATATGGGCAGATGACGATGAAGATGTTTATCTCAATGAACATCCTCTAGTTCAGACTAGTGAAGATCAAGATGTAGACCACCTTACTCGCTCGGGACGTCCATACCAAAATGTCACTCAAGGACAAATGAGTGGTCCAGTTACTAATGGTCCAGCTACTAACACCAACGTCGTCACACCAAATGATGGCGAAGATACATCTGCTGACCATCTATTGAAACAACTTCAAAAGAGAAAGGCTGATCTTTCAGTCTGGCAACTAGTCGCGAGTTCATTTCCTCACCGCCAGGCTTTACTCCAAGCATTAGCTAAATTGAACGTAGCACACGACTCTACACCTGACGATGTCGTCAACCTAGTCTTCCAAGATTCAGTCAAGCTATGTAACCCAGTTACATTCTCAGATGAGGACTTGCCTCCCTTTGGCGTCACTCATAACCTCGCTCTATACATCACAGTCACATGCTTGAAGAAAAACGTACTAATGACTCTGGTGGATGATGGTTCCGCACTCAATGTCATACCACTAAACACAGCATACAAATTAGGCATGAAAGAATCAGACTGGACTCCTACTAACTAAGGCGTTCGAGCATACGATGGAATGCGACATAAAGTAGTGGGGCTAATTAACCTTACTGTGGCCACCGGGCCAATCGAGCGAAAGGTCAATTTTCAGATAGTAGACATCGAGGCACCTTTTAATATACTTCTAGTTAGGCCCTGGATCCACGCTTCCAAAGCAGTAACATCCACCTTACAGTCAACGATCAAGATCCCTCTAGATGACAAGGTAGTGATGATCACTTCGTCACCTATCAAGGCAGTAATAGAGAAAATGCCAAGAAACCAAGTATTTACAGATCCAGTGTACGAGCTTGGAGGTTTTCAGATCATAAATCTTATAGAGAGTGAGCTGGCTCCCTTGTACTTCAACCCATACTCCAACTTCGTGGTCAACCACATACTCAAATCCCAGGAATACTTCCCAGGAATGCCACTGAACCCTATCAAAGAAAATACCTTTGCAACTTTTAAGGAAGGTAACTCCCAAAGGATACCACTAGGCTTGGGGTACAAGCCCAAGAAGGGCGAAACCTTGGAAATGCTTGCTCAGGTTCATATTTGCAAAAATAAAGGAGTCCAAATGCAACCCTACATCCCTACACTAAATGAGTATTTCGTCAGGGAAGGGAACTGTGAATATTTTCATGGATTTCCCGAACCTTTGAAGGGTAATATCCGTATAAAACCCTTTAATTATAGGATTTTAACGCAAATTTTATATGCAATTTATTGTCATAAACGAAAAACAACGATGAAACGATAAAGATTAAGAATTAACCTTCGGTCCTAGTGCAAATTGGCAATGAGAGATCAAAGTAGATCTCCTCCTAAATGATGCACCCAAGATCGTCCGAGAAATGCCCTTGTGCTAGAATGAATCCTCTAATTGCCTTGCAATATTGAGAGGATTATTTTTGTGAGTTTTCTTTAGATGAGAGATCTAGGTTTAGAGAGGAAAATGTTCTCCCAAAACCCTAAAATTTTTTGTCAAAATGAATTAGGTTGCAAAAGAGAGAAAATCCTCTCTTTTGTCCTCACTTGGCCGGCCAGCCGTGGGATCTATTGGGAAGTGGGCTTCCACTTCCTTTTAGTTTTAGCTCATGGTCCGGTTCGCAAATCGCTAAAATGTATATGACGCGGTTTTGTTATAAATCGTCATCGGTTATCGGTTATTAAAGCATCAACTAATAATACGGATTAGTTGAAATATTAATACATGTCCGACAAAAACGATATTGTATAATTATATTCAATATACATTTAATTAAATATAAAACGCTTATATTCAATTTACGAATTAACTGCTTAATTCGCCTTAGCCATTATTATTTAATCCGTATTAAATAAAATATCTCAACATCACATTTTGACTAATTATTAGTCAAATAACTCAGACTAACTGGTTAGTCAAATTTGGCATCTACATGACTGTATTTTCATACCGTCACATCTCTCAAACGTATCCTATAGGTGTGACTTTTAGGGACCAGTTGATCACCGCCATCTGTATGACAATAACGTCAAACTTATCTAGCAAGCCAACCGTTATTGATAAAGGTGGACCAACTGATAATGATACAAAAGTATACCCTTTGATCCTTTTAGAGATTTATAAGTCCTTGCACTAACTGTAAAGGACACCAGCCCCAACAAGCTCCCACTTGTCCGTACAAGTGTATGTGCAATGACGTTATCCACACTAACTGGAGGACACCACCTCCAACAAACTCCCACTTGTCCGTACAAGTGTATGTGCGATAACCGATTCTCATATTCATTTAAAATTTCTCCCACTCAATGTAAAACAATTTGCAGTTCCGGATCCGCAAAGGTCGTATCTTACAATCGATCTGTATCTAGAGTGGTTTCCCCGACTAGAGAGTAACTTAACTGATAAAACGAATACGTATTCGAGCATGGCCATGCATTTCAGTTACAGCTCCTCGAGTGGCGCTGAGAAATATCGAGTACCTGATAAAGGCTGAATATTTCCTTCAACTCGAACTCCTTCCGATCTAAGCACAGCATGAAATAACCCAGAAACAATCTACTTGGCCCCCTGTTACGGATGACCGTGAGAAAGAAACCAAAGTCACCCAAAATCTGTCTTAGTCTCAAGAGACAGTCGATAGTCAAAAGAATCGACTCTTAGGATCACCATGGAGGTCCTATCCACGACCGGGCACCGAATGTTATGAAACATTTAGGACTCCACGTTGATGTCACAATTGTGTCCTACGAGATATCCGTATAACCCGCTTCTGTGATTGGTCAGTCAACCTGTTGACTTATGGCTCGTTGAACCCACCATCAACCAACGTCACAAAATAATTACCTTGAGTTATCAGCTCACGTGGGCAATTAAGGACCAAAATTATAATGTTTGTTCAGTTCACTTTGTGGTGTTCAAAATTTGTCATACAAATCCACATGAAAAAACAAAATATATAAAATATCAAAACGATGATGCCGTATAGAGTACAAAAGAGAATGAATCTAATCCATAAAAGAGTACTACAACTTAGGAACACGTTTAATTCCCATGGAATTAACATGCCCTTCATGCTTATCTTGTCGTAATGGTTTAGTGAGAGGATCTGCTATGTTATCATCTGTAGCAATCTTTTCTATCACTACTTCCTTTTGCTCCACGTAATCTCGGATTAGATGAGCTTTCCGTTGTACATGTCTAGACTTGTTGCTAGACTTTGGCTCCTTAGCTTGGAAGATGGCACCTCTATTGTCGCAATAGATGGTGATCGGGTCATTCGAACTAGGCACTACGGATAGTCCATGTAAGAATTGACGCATCCATATCGCTTCCTTTGTTGCTTCGAGACGCGGCATAGTACTCGGACTCGATCGTAGAATCTGCTTTGTAACAGTTTGTTTGGAACTCTTCCAGTGATCAGCGCCATTAAGAGTAAAAACGAATCCAGACTGAGATTTCGAGTCATCACGATCCGTTTGGAAGCTAGCATCGGCGTAACCGGTTCTTGTGAGCTTTTGTTCGCCTCCATAAGTCAATGCCCAATCTTTAGTCCTCCGTAGGTACTTAAGAATGTTCTTGACACCATCCAATGTGATTCACCTGGATGTTGTTGGAATCGACTTGTCATACTCAATGCATATGCCACGTCCGGACGTGTGCATATCATGGCATACATGATTGATCCTATAGCCGAGGCATAAGGAATCCGTGTCATGCGCTCTTTCTCTTCCGTGTCTCGGTGCCCGAGACTTGCTCAAATGCACCCCCGGAGCCATAGGAAGAAACCCCTTCTTGGAGTTAGTCATGCTTTGAATCTCTCTAGGACTTTGTCTATGTAAGACTCTGATCGAGAGATAACATCCGTCGTGATCTATCTCGATAGATACGGATGCCTAGAATTCTTTGTGCCTCACCCAGATCTTTCATCTGGAAATGGTTTTTCAACCATACTTTCACCGAAGTTAAGAGAGGTATGTCATTCCCAATCAGGAGTATGTCATCGACATACAAAATTAGGAAGACAATCTTGCTCCCACTTGACTTGATATAAAGACATGGTTCCTCGACCGATCGAGTAAATCCATTTTCTTTAATCACATGGTCGAAGCGATGATTCCAACTCCGAGATGCTTGTTTAAGTCCATAAATGGAACGCTTAAGCTTGCACACTTTCTTAGGATGTTGTGGATCGATGAAACCTTCGGGTTGTACCATGTACAACTCTTCCTCCAAAAAGCCGTTTAAGAAGGCGGTTTTCACATCCATTTGCCAAATTTCATAGTCATGAAAAGCGGCAATCGCTAAGATAATTCGAATGGAACGCAGCATGACTACGGGTGCGAAAATTTCATCGTAGTGCAAACCTGGCACTTGGGTGAAACCTTTAGCAACTAGTCGTGCTTTATAGATATCTTGTTGACCTTCCACAGAATGCTTTATCTTGTAAAGCCATTTGCATTGAAGGGGATGAACCTTAGAAGGTAAGTCAACGAGATCCCATACGTTGTTCTCATACATAGAGTCCATCTCGGATTGCATGGCCTCAAGCCATAGCTTTGAGTCGGAACTAGTCATGGCACCTTTATAGGTTGCGGGTTCACTACTCGTTAAGAGTAGAACGTCATCTATGTCATGTTCCTCGACCATACCAATGTATCTGTCTGGAGGAATAGAGACTCTTCCCGACCTCCTAGGTTCCTCAGGAATATTCACCGCAGCCGGGATTGAAGGAATTGGTTCCTCCAATGGTTGCTCGGTATTTGGTTCTGGAATCTCCGACAGGTCGAAGGTTCTATCACTCTTTGCATTCTCGAGAAATTCCTTCTCTAAGAATGTCGCACTAGCCGCAACAAAAACACGTTGTTCGGTTGGCGAATAGAAGTAATGACCAAGTGTTCCTTTAGGATAACCTATAAAGTATGTCTTGACCGATCGCGGGCCGAGCTTATCCTCGTGTCTCCACTTGACATAAGCCTCGCAGCCCCAAACCCGTATAAAGGACAAGTTAGGGACCGTTCCCTTCCATAGTTCATATGGAGTCTTGTCAACACTTTAGACGGACTTGATTAAGTATTAGAGCGGTGACGAGAAGAGCATAACCCCATAATGAGTCCGGCAACACGGTGTGACTCATCATGGATCGAACCATATCAAGTAGTGTTCGATTTCTCCGTTCGGACACACCATTCAACTGAGGTGTTCCAGGTGGAGTTAACGGTAGGGCAATCCCACAGTCTTTAAGGTGTTGATCAAACTCGTGAGAAAGATACTCGCCACCACGATCTGAACATAGTGTTTTAATCTTTCTACCCAATAGGTTACATGCCCTATTCTCGGTATTCTTTGAATTTCTCAAAGGATTCACTTTTATGCTTCATTAAGTAGACATAGCCATATCTACTTAAATCGTCCGTGAAAGTGATGAAATACCTATAGCCTTCTCGTGCGGTGATTGACATAGGTCCACATACATCCGTGTGTATGAGTCCTAATAGGTCAGCAGTGCGCATTCCAACACCTTTGAAGGAAATTCGAGTCATCTTACCGATGAGACATGATTCACACGTGCCAAATGATTGAAAATCAAAGGCCGAGATAGCTCCATTTTTGATGAGCTGTTTAACGCGTTTCTCATTAATGTGTCCCGGCGGCGATTGCCATAGATACGTTTGATCTTTGTCACCAACCTTTAACTTTTTATTCATTACGTGTAATATTTCGGTGGTCTGATCTAAAACATAAATTCCGTTCATGGAGACTGCCTTGCCATAAATCATATCGTGTAATGAGAAAATGCAAGTATTATTCTCTATTACAAATGAAAATACAAGTTTGTCAAGTGCGAAAACCGAAATAATGTTTTTAGAAAGACTGGGTACATAATAGCGGTTATATAAAAATAACTCAAATCCGCTAGGAAGCTGGACCACATATGTTCCCCTTGAGACGGCACCCACTCGTGCTCCATTCCCGACACGCAGTCCACCTCACCCTTTACGAGGGGTTCGATGTTTCGGAGCCCCCGCACATGATTACACAGATGAGAACCACAACCGGTATCTAGTACCCAAGTTCCGTAACTTGCGTGGTTAATCTCAATCATATGAATAAAAGTAGAAGAAGAAGACATACCAACGGGTTTAACGCGACCGCCTTTAAGTCCTCATGATAAACAGGACATGTACGCCTCCAATACCCGGTCTTGTGGCAATGATGGCATTCCATGTTTTCATTCTTGCTCTTTGTCGCGTCTGATGAGGTGCTCGACTCACCAGGCCCACTCTTACCTGAACCCGACTTCTTAAACTTCGGTTTGCCTCTTTCTAGGCCCGGCTGAACTTTGCCCTTACCCTTGCCCTTGTTTGACACAACGAGAACATCCTGTTTCATGCTCCCACTGAACTTCATGTCCTTCTCGGTGCATGCGAGAAGGAGTGCGATTCATGGGGGCTTTTCTTCAAATCATTCATATAGTAATTCGCTCTAAAGATCGCAAAACCATCGTGGAGTGAATGAAGCATGCGGTCAATCACGATGTTCTCGCTGATTTTACAATCAAGCGTCTCCAGTCTCTCGACATTCTCAATCATGCTGAGAATGTGTGGGCTAACTGGTTGGCCCTTCTGGAGTCTCGCATCAAAGAAGCGAGTGGTATGCTCATAGGTCACGATTCTCGGTGCTTTCGAGAACTCCTTGGTGAGCGTGGTGAAAATCTTGTTTGCACCCTGGGCTATGAAGCGTTTCTGCAAATTGGATTCCATTGCAAAAATGAGTACGTTTTTAATCGCACCCGCTTCCATGACGAAGTCGCTATACGTGGAGACCTCGTTAATTCGAGCCATGGGACACAGGGGCTGGTGGGAGGGGCTCGATCAAATACTTGAGCTTCCCGTCGGCGGTGGCGGCATTCCGTAATGCCGCCTCCCATTCCGCGAAGTTTGATCCATCATTCTTCAGTCTAGTAGACTGATTCATCTGATTCATAAAGATCCGAAGCCAGGACTCACGGTCCAATGTGGCACTTGGCATTGGGTCATCGAGGATGCCAGTCATTAGGTTATTAGCAGTTTAAAAAAAACGTGATCTACGCTGAAAAAGAAAGAAAAACAAAAACGAAATAAGCAACTCATCGAGGTGATTTAAGTCTATTTAAAATTCATTTTAGACTCATTGCACTTGCATAATTGATCTCCCTCAAGAATGACACAAGTGATCCCAAGACTCAATTTCCGTAAATTGATAAGCCAACTGTTTAGCTAATTCTTCCGTAAGAACTCTTGGTCGATAGATTTCCGTAAATCCTATCTATAGTCCACCATGATCACAGGATCGTACGAGTGACCATAGCGTTGAGATAAAATAGGTCAATCGGTTCCAACTTACCCGACGTAGAAGGGGTCATATTATGCCTACCGACGAAGAAGGGACTCATTGGAGTTTGACCTATAAAGACCATTCTCAATTTTGGTTTATACGAGGAAGATCCCATCAACTAAGTTTGAATTCATTTTAAGTGAACGAATAACTAGCAACTGCGTGAATGAATTAATTTAGATGATGGCTTAAATCGTGTGACATATGAATGTCATAGAAAACTAACGCGTGACCTCTATATGAGTCAGTTTTCATGCAATTATTAGGTGGTTTGGTTTTTAGGCGGAATATGATGCAATCTATCGTTACGATAAAATAAATAAATGAATGCAATACGTAAATAAAAATTCCTAGTGTGGCCTATCCTAGTAAAAAGAACATAATACAACTTTGGAATCCACCGTTGGACCCGAAAAGCTTGTCTTGATGTTCCATCTTTGTCCATGCAGCGGGAGTGAGCATCCGATCTCCATCTTTAGTCTTCTCAAAATTACAATTAAAATTTACAAAATATAAACCTATTTACATTCTAAATAAAAACTGTAATTAAAAGAAATAAAAAGGGAGATACGAGATCTCAAAATACAACCAAGACCGTGTTCCATCATTACGGTAACACGTTCTACTAAGGCCACACTAAGTTACAACCGTTTGCAAAAATAAATAAATACGTAATTAAAAGCATTCAAAATAATCAATAACGATAAATAAAATGCATTAACTAAATTAAATTTATTCGTGACATAATTCCGTAATTATGTTAAATTTAATCCAAACCACCTTTAATGATTAAAATTATGTGACAAAACCGCTTTAGTCAAGTTAATTTTAATCCGTGATAATCCGTTACTTTAAATCGTTTTAAAGTAACTAAATTGTTCGTGGGTGAACCGTTTCACTATCAAGCGAGTGCATAAATCAGTATTATGCAAAATTGGCCGAAAAAAAAAAAAAACAAAACAGAAATTTTTTTTTTTTCACTGCTGGGCGTGAACAGTACCCAAGATAAATTTTTTTTTTTTTTTTTTATATTTACTGAAATGCCGAGAGCATCAAAAGGCCCAAAAAAAAATTAAACGGCTCAAAATCGTGAGCAACAAAAGGTCAAAAACAAAACGATTTGTTAAAACCCAATTGTAATTTAATCTAATCCGTATAGAATTGAAATTACAATTGAAACAACTTTAACATATTGCAATAATTATCGATTAAAATTACAATATGCAAAGAACGATTGAAAACATAACATCGTTTAATCTAGCAATAACGTGTGGCACGCAAATCAAGGCAAAAAAAGAAAAACAGGCCGTGATTAACAAGAGGCCGCACGGTTTTCAAAAGAAAAATTGCCGAGACAAAAAAAATTTTGTGCCGCACGAAATTTTATGCAAACATTTTGATACATCTTTAACATATTGCAATGAATATCGATTACAAAACAATATGCAAAGATCAAAATGAAAAACAAAACAAACGACAACCTACACCGTGTAAACATGTCACGGTTCAAAAAAAACGCAGCAATAAAAAAAAATTGCCGAGTAAAAAAAATGGCTGCCGCAACAAATTTTAATCAAAAATTCATCGATTCAAAATTCGTTTGATGAAAATCACATAGAAAAATTTACGTGGCCTCGCTCTGATACCACTTGAAGGGTAATATCCGTATAAAACCCTTTAATTATAGGATTATAAAGCAAATTTTATATGCAATTTATTGTCATAAACGAAAAACAACGATGAAACGATAAAGATTAAGAATTAACCTTCGGTCCTAGTGCAAATTGGCAATGAGAGATCAAAGTAGATCTCCTCCTAAATGATGCACCCAAGATCGTCCGAGAAATGCCCTTGTGCTAGAATGAATCCTCTAATTGCCTTGCAATATTGAGAGGATTATTTTTGTGAGTTTTCTTTAGATGAGAGATCTAGGTTTAGAGAGGAAAATGTTCTCCCAAAACCCTAAAATTTTTTGTCAAAATGAATTAGGTTGCAAAAGAGAGAAAATCCTCTCTTTTGTCCTCACTTGGCCGGCCAGCCGTGGGCTCTATTGGGAAGTGGGCTTCCACTTCCTTTTAGTTTTAGCTCATGGTCCGGTTCGCAAATCGCTAAAATGTATATGACGCGGTTTTGTTATAAATCGTCATCGGTTATCGGTTATTAAAGCATCAACTAATAATACGGATTAGTTGAAATATTAATACATGTCCGACAAAAACGATATTGTATAATTATATTCAATATACATTTAATTAAATATAAAACGCTTATATTCAATTTACGAATTAACTGCTTAATTCGCCTTAGCCATTATTATTTAATCCGTATTAAATAAAATATCTCAACATCACATTTTGACTAATTATTAGTCAAATAACTCAGACTAACTGGTTAGTCAAATTTGGCATCTACATGACTGTATTTTCATACCGTCACATCTCTCAAACGTATACTATAGGTGTGACTTTTAGGGACCAGTTGATCACCGCCATCTGTATGACAATAACGTCAAACTTATCTAGCAAGCCAACCGTTATTGATAAACGTGGACCAACTGATAATGATACAAAAGTATACCCTTTGATCCTTTTAGAGATTTATAAGTCCTTGCACTAACTGTAAAGGACACCAGCCCCAACAACCTTGGCGGTACAGAGGAATTCAACTAGCTGGAATCAAGGTCTTCCACGATTGCTACTTCATTCCTCTAGAAATGGTTCTTACCGTCAAAACTCGTCAGACACCTTGTCTCGACGAACAGGCTGTTAGCCTTCTATTTGGAGAGGATCGATTCGTCAAGGCAGCACATGATGAGATCATTACCATGATACTTCAAGACGACTACTTCAACCCTACAACACTGATCACTGACACCAACTCAAATCAACAGAAAGTATGGAGAAAGTCGATCAAGTGGACTAACAACCAAGGAAATCTCTTCAAGGTCACTACTGGAGAAGGAAAGATGTTCAAAGAAGAACCCGAAGATGGTGAATTCGAGTTAGAGTTAGAATCAGAGTTCGGAGTCGGAATCTAAGTCTAGAAAAGTCACTAGAGAGTCTCCTCCTGTCATCACTCCCCACCCTTTTGTTTCTCCTAGCATAGCATCACCTAGTAACAGTAGCTTGGGGAATGTCCCAGCAACTGTCCCTTTACCGCCGCTGACTACTGCGCAGATGGCTTCTTTGTTTCAGATATTTTAAAATTTTAATATGAATAAATCTCATTCTGCTTACTCCATGTGTTATTCTGAATGCAATTCTATTTATGATGATAATGAGGATGATACTGACCCAGAGTTAATGGAATTACCTCCCTATATAGTTAAAGAAATACTAGAAGAGGGGGGAGGGAAACCAGTTATAGAAAACACCGAACCTATCAAAGTAGGAACGAAATTAGATCTCCAAGAACTTAGGATAGGGATGACCCTAAACCCAACTGAAAGGGCCAGTTCATCGGCATCCTACACGAGTTCAAAGACGTCTTCGTTCGGTCTTACAAGGACATGCCAGGAATCGACAGGGATATTACCGAACATCGCATTCCAATTAAGCCAGGTTTCAAACCCGTAAAGCAAAAGCTTCGTCGGATGAGGACTGAGTGGGCTCTTAAGATTAAAGAAGAAGTCGATAAGCAATTCAAAGCCAGATTCATCAAAGTTTCCGAGTATTCAGACCGGGTGGCTAATATAGTCCCCGTACCCAAAAAGGATGGGCGAATCCGGGTTTGTGTTGATTTCAGAGACCTGAACAAAGCGAGTCCTAAAGATGACTTCTCTCTACCACACATCGATATATTGGTAGATAATACGGCAGATCACGCGTTGTTATCCTTCATGGACGGGTATATAGGATATAACCAAATCAAAATGGCCAGAGAAGATATGCACAAGACAGCCTTCGTTACTCAGTGGGGCACATACTGCTATACTGTTATGCCATTCGGGCTAATCAATGCTGGGGCTACGTACCAATGCAATGCGACTACTTTGCTACATGACATGATGCATAAGGAGGTAGAGGTGTACGTGGACGATATGATCGTCAAATCTAAGGATAGAAAAGGGCACATAGCTAACCTTTGTAAATTCTTCCTCAGATTGCGCAAATACAACATGAGGCTCAATCCTCTGAAATGTGCATTCGGAGTAACATCACGCAAGCTTCTGGGATACGTGGTCAGCCAGAGGGGAATAGAAATTGATCCATCCAAGATCAAGGCCTTAATCGAGATGCCACAACCCCAAACATAAAAGGAGGTTAGAGGATTTCTGGGCAAAGTGCAGTACATAAGTCGATTCATATCGAAACTCAATATGATATGCGAACCTATCTTCAAAAAGCTCAAGAAAATGGACCATACCATATGAGACGATGACTGTCAAAAGGCATTTGGTAGGATAAAGGAGATACTGGTAAAGCCACCAGTGTTAATGCCTCCCCAACAAGATCAACCTCTTGGTTTATATCTCACAGTTACTGATGCGTGTCCTAACTATGATGTTTTACACCCCATTTTACACGCATTTCAGAGCTCAATTGTGTAGTTTTATGCTACTATTTGCCCCATTTCGTCTACTTTCGTATTTTTATGTAATATTGCAGATTTATGCGGAAATGAGTAGAAATCGAGCCGAATCCGTCCCCGAGTACCTTGCATAGCATTTGACGTGAAGTACTTACTCAAGAGATGAACTTGGTGCGCATTTCGAGGTCCAAAAGATAAATCCACGAGAATTTAGAAGTTAAGTATCAGCTAAAGCAGTCGATCGACCGCTACCTATGGTCGATCGACCATACCACGACTTCCAGGAACTACTGTTCAGCATAGACCGGTCGATCGACCGGCTTTAGTGGTCGATCGACCACACCGCTACTTTGACGTGAATTAGTAGAACGAGGAATAGCAAGCCCATAGTAGTTAGGTTTTGGAAATAAGAACTACGTTGTATTCTATATAACGTAGGCTAGGTTTTGAGAACAGGATCCAGTTTTTTATCAAGTTAATTCAGTTTTATCATTAGTGCTACGCATATATTAGTTTAGGTTATTTCCATTAATAAAGTTCTTTCGCATTCGGTTTGATTTTTCCTCTACAATTCCTACACGCGGTATTCTTCTGTTCTGATATTTCGTTTTATTGCTTTCATTCGTAGTATAGAATTGCTAAGATAGATCTCCCGAAGCCAATTTATTGTTTTATGTTAATCGTTCGTTTAATCAATTTAATCATGAATTCAGTAGTTTTATTAGTTAATTTTATTGTTGTTATCACTCCTAGTATGAGTAGCTAATTTCATCGTGCTAGGATGTAGGGAATATGTAGGTTAGGCGGCATAAAAATTGGTACGACCTAAATCGCATGCCGGTCGATCGACTGGGTTCCCTGGTCGATCGACTGGCCACGTGAGTTGTGTTTCGTTTTAATTGTTTTTAATTGTTATATTTGACGAATCGAATGCATGCGACTAGTTGAATGCTTAGTATACGACCGACCCATTAGATCGAAAGATAGGGAAAGTTGTTGGACTGCCAATTAAAATGACTAAAATATGCTAAGATCGAAAGATAGGTAAAGTTTAGGTTTTTAGTCACTTTTCAGGACGAGAGTCAGTACTAGTGATATTAGGGACCCGTAGCACGATCGAAAGATGCTACTTGTTAAGAGTGGACCGAGAGGACCCCTTATTTTCCCGTCTCACGTGATTTGTTTTAGACCTACCCAGCTGCTGCCGCCGAAACTACAGTGAACCGACCATCTTAGTACCCCTCTTTATTATTTGATTTAATCTATTTCTTTTATTAGCTCGTTTATTTGCCATTAGCTATAGACCAATTCAAATCAAAACCCCCACATCATTGTTACCTTAAGACCGAAATTAAGACAGCTAGAAATTACATCTGCCTCTCTGTGGTTCGACCCGACTGCCGCTAGCTATAGTTGTAGTTGGAATTATAAATTTATCTTTGGTGCACACAACGACGGGCATCAAATTTTGGCGCCGTTGCCGGGGAGGCAGCGCTAGTTTTAGTTGTTTTTTTATTTTAGTCCGTGTTTCGCCTCAAGGGAAGACTGAGTACCTTGAGGCAGTTCTTACCATTTCCTCTAGTGTTGTTTTGTTAGGTCCTATAGGTCCTATCTACAGTACTTCAGAAGGGTGCACCCATGTTCCATTCTCAGGAGCAGCAGGTGCCATTTTATGGGAGATGCGGCAGAGCGGGACACACATCTGAGGCATGCAGGCACCCTAAGGAGAAGATGTTTGATTTTCATCAACTTCAGCTCGACAATTCGTATAATTACGCTCCTACTTCACCGCGTCAACCATATGTACCTCCTTATGAAGCCCCACCACCATCCACTCCGTCACAGCAAGAGTCAAATAACGAAGTTGCAGAGTTGATAAGTCTAGTGCAGCTGCTTATGGTAGAGGTACAGAAAAGTAATGCGGCAAATGAGGTCTCAATCATGGAGCTGAAATCTCAAATTGCTACATTAGACAAGAATGCAACTGAGATACCGAGTTAATTTCATTCTCTGAATCAGCGTATTGACACCGTACATGCAATGGCGCTGAGGAGTGGGTCTGCTCTCGATGGACCCGAGAAAACTGCTGAAAAAGGGAAGAAGAAAAAGGGCGAGAAAAAGACGATCAGCAGTAATCACGGTCGATCGACCACATCACCCAGTCGATCGACCAGTCCGCAAAATGACATAGCTTCTGGTACTGTTGAAACCATCGATCGATCGACCAACATGGTCGATCGACCGAGGAAGCGGTGATGACGAAACATTCCATCCTCCAATGCCGGACAACTTGAGGGACTTCTTGTTTGGGGTAATGCACTCCAAAACTATCGAGGCAAGATCCAGATGTTGATGGGTCCGTTTCGATTCCAAAGTATGACCCTACGACGGTCAATGGTTCATTCTGAGACGGATCAAGAAGGTTCGAGCTATAACAAGGATAAAGTAGTGGATTTTCAGCCTAAGTCCACCGATGCTTGGTATGAGAGAGCTAGAGAAGAGGGCTAAGCTACTTCGACACCTCATATCCGGAGAGAGGCTGGTACCAACGAAGGATGAGGTATACTTTGAAAAATTTAAAAATGTCATTCATAGTCTCAATGTGCAAGTACCTTTTCTTGAGTTGGTTAATCAAGTTCCCGCTTATATGAAATTCATGAAGCAGCTTTTAAATAAGAAGCGAAAACTTGATAGGGTCGAGTCTGTTAATTTAATCAAGAATCTAGCTCTTATTCGACTCACACTTTGCTCCACACAAGTTAGGCGACCGGGTAGCTTTTCGGTCCCTTGTAATATTGGTACCTTCTCAATTGAGAAGGCATTATGTGATTTAGGGGCTAGTATTAGTGTCATGCCTTTGAGTCTTGCTAGGAGATTAGGATTGACTAGATTTGCGGTCACTAATATGACAGTGCAAATGGCTGATCGTTCTGCGGTCCGGCCGTAGGAGTCCTAGAAGATATTCCTGCAAATAGGAAAATTCTTCTTCCCGATTGACTTTATTGTATTAGACATGCCCGAGGATGCCCATATCCCTATCATTTTGGGTAGACCCTTTACTCGCACACTGCTTTGGTGCGATTATTGATGTTGGTTCAGGGACACTGACCTTTAAGGTGGGGAAGCAGTCCATTAGTTTTGCCCAGACTTATAGGAAGAAAGATGCTATGTGTCCTGTGACTTGTAATGCGATTTCTACTCGTAAGTCTTATGTTGTAATTACTGACACTCCTCCTTCATTACCTGTGCCTATTCCTGTTATGACACCTCCGCCCCAGATTGGGAGCAAATTGGAGGAAGATTCTTCTGTTTTGGCTATTGCAGGAACCGGTTTGGGGAAGAAAGAACCGTTGATCGCTCCAGCTGTGAAGGAGCCCATTGTTCAGAGAGGCGGTTTGGGATGTCTGAGCTATGCAACTGACGAGGAGCCAGATGAGGAGCCCAAGAAGAAGGAGCCAGTCAAAATTTCGGAGTCGGATCTTGAGTGTGAGGAGCTAGAAGATGATGGCCATGCTTGGGAAGATGCTAGAGATGATCCATTGAGTATCCCAGTCGGAGTAGAGTGGAGTCCAGCTTCGGAGATGAGCACTGCGGAAGCTACTTCATGTAGACAGAAGCCTTGGTCGGAGATTTTCCGCAGTTTTCGTTGATTTATTCGGTTCTTAGACCTTTTAAAGACTATTTTATTGCTCTTAGACTATTTATCGTTTTTCGTGTGCGCGAAACTTCGCTTAGTTTGGTTTGCTTAGGATTTTTATAAACTTTAGACTGTTACTTTGGGTTTTGCGCAATTTTGGGCGCGTTATTATGTGCTTTTACAGGTATATAGACCATATTAGCTCAAGTTAGTGAGTTAATTCGAAGAAATCAGAAAGTTGCAGCAGCTATTCCAGTCGATCGACTGGTCTGTATGGTCGATCGACTGGCTGCACAGTTCCAGGAGCTTCTGTTCCTGACATCCTGGTCGATCGACTGGGTGATGTGGTCGATCGACCGTTGCTCGCTGCTGTACCTGTTTTCGATCATTCCCCTGCTGTGTTTGATCGATTTGCGGAGTTCAGGGAGTTTTTTTTCTCCACTTTATTCTCCGCTTAATTTCTGTTTTCTTCTGTTTTATCATTCCCGCACATAATTTTACCGTCCCAATTTTGCTTTCTCGAGATTACGCGTGGTATTTGTTGTCTTTTCAGGTACTTATTGGTAGCACTGCTAGCTACTGAAACCTCCTAGCTCACGCTGGTTTGGGGAGGTTTCCTTTTTGCTGCGCTTAAAGTCTTGTGAGTTTCCGAGTCCTTCTTTTATGTCAATTTTAGTTATAATTCCTCAACTCCCATTTCCTTTGCTTATTTTCTTATATGATTTTGCACAATGGGGACATTGTGTGATTTGGTTTGGGGAAGGGTTTTGCGTTGCATTCACATGTCCCATTGCATTTCTGTTTCACGTTTATTGCATTTCGGTTTGCATTTGTTATTTCATTTCATATATATATATATCAAAATTCAAAAAAATTGAAAAATTTCAAAAATTCAAAAAAAAAAAAAAATCACGTTTATTTTAGCATAGGTCGAGTCGGAACGATAGTATTTCAATGATGGCATTGCATTTGCATCTGTTTTGCCTAAGCCTTGCTAATTGACATGTTATTAGTAGAATCATATATGCATAGTCTACGAGTTTTTCATTAAATACTTGCTGAACTTGAGATTTGACTTAGATTTTTGGCAAACTACTTATATTTTCTGAGGTTTAGAGCTTATAACTAGTGTCATTCATGACCCGTTTATCTAGGATTGTGAGTAGTACTCCTTATGAGATATGTTACCTAAATTTGCATAAATATGAACTTGATCCGCTTAATACCTGTATGCATTCGGTTTGTGGTTTGTTGACACATGTGGAAGAGGTCACCCCTTTGTTCTTTTTGCCCATAAGCTCCACACTGCCAAAAACAGCCTTTTTCTCCCATTACTACATCCTACATTTAGCCTGCCCTTGTCAAGCTAGTAGTTTATGTTCTTGGGATTGTTACTACGTTTTTGGTGGCATTTGCTCATTTTGAGATGATGATTGGGAAGATGAAAAAGGAAGGAAAGAAAGAAACAAAGAAAAAGAAATGGAATTGAAAAAGAAGAAAAATGATTCGAAAAAAGAGAAAAAAATGCGTGCTGTACTGTAGAGGACGGTCGATCGACTGGCATCATTGGTCGATCGACTGCAGCCCGAGAAGGGAAGAAAAAAATCAATTCGCATAATTCAAAGTCCTTATTAAATGGCGATTTTTGCTCCCATGCTGTATTAATATCTTATGGGGAGTTGATTGATTAATTATTATGGAGATTGCGAGATTTGTGCTTCTAATTAGCACCGGGTTCTATTGTTGATTTTGGGCAAGAAGTTGGATGTTGTCATATGGCTTTGTTGGGTACTAGCTTAATCACCTATACCTCCACATTCCCATAAATGTTTTGCCTTCTTCTTACCCATCACCTTACATATCCATATATATATACCTCGGCATGTGTCATGGTCATTTGATTGGTTGGAATGCATATGTACGGTTGTAGAGATTACTTTCATATTAGATTGCAGGCATGTTCTTATAGGTCGTAGTTAGGTGAAAGTCACTACAAAATGAATTGTTTCTATCTTATACATTATTCACCTTGTGCTTATTTGAGTGATTTGAGCGACCCGTGAGAGTCCAATTTGATAAGTCTCTACAGTTGACGGTTCAACAGTTTTTTAACGACTTCATAACTCGTTTGCATGATTCATATTGCTAATTGATTGTTAGTTAATGCATTAAATTGGTTTAGGCTATTCAATTGCATTTCGCTCTGAGTTTGAACTCGTTCCAATTAGGTGTTTTAAGATCGAGTCTAGTTCTTGCTTGGGGACAAGCAAGGGTTTGGTTTGGGGAAGTTTGATGCGTGTCCTAAATATGATGTTTTACACCCCATTTTACACGCATTTCAGAGCTCAATTGTGTAGTTTTATGCTACTATTTTCCCCATTTCGTCTACTTTCGTATTTTTATGTAATATTGCAGATTTATGCGGAAATGAGTAGAAATCGAGCCGAATCCGTCCCCGAGTACCTTGCATAGCATTTGACATGAAGTACTTACTCAAGAGATGAACTTGGTGCGCATTTCGAGGTCCAAAAGACAAATCCACGAGAATTTAGAAGTCAAGTATCAGCTAAAGCAGTCGATCGACCGCTACCTATGGTCGATCGACCATACCACGACTTCCAGGAACTACTGTTCAGCATAGACCGGTCGATCGACCGGCTTCAGTGTGTGGACAGCGGGCCGCCCACGGGGGCGCTTGGTGAAGGTCGAAAAACAAGCGTTTGCATTTTGTATGGAGTCGCCACCAATTTTTATGGGAAATTGGAACCGTTCGAATACCTCGTGTCATGTCAAGACACAAAGTAGTGACATGAACACTAAGCAATCGTTACCCTTAGCATTCTATGTCTAGAATGACTCTCGTGGATGCCAATGAACACGGGTGCTCACGGAGATCTGGAGTAAGGGGTGAGGGTACGTATTAGGAAGCTCTTTTGATCGAACACCTAATCCCGCCCGCCTCGATAGCGGCCTCTACTAATGATTAGGGAAGTTATTCGTACTCGATATATCGTCGGCTACATGCATGCAATGCAACATCCAAGTTTTAATCCTAGCATGTGAGATTAATACTAAGTCGGTTGACACATAATTTAGCATACAATTGGGTCGAAGTTGGATTTAATGTTGATTTACATGTGAAAGCATACAAGCAATGAAAGAAATACAATAACTATAAATTACAATAATGGAAATTACATTAATTACATTGGGATAGGCGATTTATGTCGAAAATACCTTTAAAACGGATAATTTGAGAAAAAGAAATAAAAGAATGAAAGAAATAAATAAATAAATTAACGAACAGGAATTAGCGTGATAATACGGATAATAGTTAATTAATGCGTAAACTAATTAAACTAGGTCAAGGCAGAAACGGAGTTCAGGGACAGAAATCATCCTGGAACAGGCGCAGCAGAGCTGCGCCCTCTGGAAGAGCGCGGCGATTCTTTGCGTCTGTTTCAAGGGTGAGTTCTGGCCGTAGCTTTAATCGCAAATCGTTAATGTTAATTGTTAATTTTAGGGATTGATTAGATTATTTGACTCGGATGAAAGTGATTAAGGGATTTATTAACATGTGATGGGGTCATAAAAGCAATAAAACATGAATGAGACGGATGCAAACGAATTAATTTACATGAACGAATGATTGTTAATGAATGACATGAATGAGTCCTCTATTGAAATAAGTCAATTAGACTAAATACGACGGATATACAACGAATATGCGACGAACATGCGAATAAACGGATGAAAACTATATCAAAGACGAATTCCAGAAACCCAATATGAACAAATTGAATCTCTACAACCCGGATTGAATTTAATGACGAAAACCCGCAAATATTGGATTACAAGGGATTTAAGTCGGATTTGATGAATTAAACATGTTAATGATGATGAATAATAATATACATGTGAATTATCAGTGACGATTATATCAAAGAATTAACGGACGAACAAATAACAAGTAAAAAGAAACGAATTACGAGAGGACGAGGAAGAAGAAAAAAGCAGAGAATCTGCGCGGCCTCACGAAGAGGCGCAGCAGAATGCGCTCCTTCAAGAGGCGCGGCGATTCTTTGCGTCTTTTCTAGACGTCATCTCTCGGAAATCCGTAAAAGCGAGTTTTAAAGCACGGTTTTGGAAATCGGTTTTAACGGTGTTTTTCGACAAAATCTTACAACGATGATTCAATAAATAAAATACAATAAATAAATAAGGATTATACACCCTCTGACTTACATGTTGACGAAACGAGATGAACTAAGATATCGACTAGTGAATGCTCGACGCGAATGCAAAGAGAGTGCCCTCGTAAGAGGAAAACGATTGATTAATTAAGTAGTTGGTCAAATTGGTCGGTCATGCAACGGAGAGGCTGGTACCCGGAAGGATCCGAGCTTACGTGGTCGGAAGTCCAAGCACGTAGGCGCCAATTAGTAAGAACGAAGTCTAGAATGCAAAGGGAGAAGAGAAGGGCGGACACTCGCGTGAGAAATATGAGGAGCGAAAGCTCCTATTTATACTAATCACACGGAGGAATAGGGTTTCAGAGACTCTTTGGAAGTGAATCTCGGAAAGATATGAAAAAGATACGTGGAACATGCAGAGAAGGGCCTTGGAAAAGGCGCGGCGAGCCATCGTCTCTTGGAAGAGGCGCAAAGCACTGCTGCGTCTATTCCCGTGAGGTTTCCTCTGGCCGTGAAGAAAGATTTCCGCGTTTGAGTTATGGTAGGACGGAAATAATTCGATTATCTTATGAATATTACGGGATATTATTTGCCAAAAGATAGAACTTATGAAATATGGAATAGAAATACCCGGAACATTCCAGAACATTCTGACTCGGGATTTAACAGTTATCAGAAAATGGAGACGGTTTTTGACCCGGACTCCGAATGTACTCTAATTATTGCCAAAACGACCGTATCGGGACGTAGATGACAACTAAGAGGTCGACATTTAATATTTGAGCAATCACTTGACGATAATCTTACGAACTGTCACAAATCGTTCCGCGTATCAAACATGCGGCCCAATCATCACCGGGTGGTTTGCGGGAGGTGCGAAAATGAGGTGTCTCTGAGCCCCCACTTTGACCGAGGCTTGGACAAGGCGAAAGTCAAAGTATAGCCATCAGGTCAATCGAAGATTACAACCTGACGACTATGGCGACGCGAGGCGGCTCAAGGGGTCTGAACCAAGGACCTGTCGTCGGGAACATTTTAGAGTCTGTCGACTATCGGAGAGGGTCGTTTAAAGTCCATTAGACTACGTAAGGAGGCTCGCCAGCCATAAGAAGAGACCATACCTGAGATTTCTTCTTGAGAACGACACCCTGGCCGAACTCCGTGAGAATAAATATCGAAAGCGGGGACGTCGGAAATCTGGCTGGGGAATCCGCTTGCGTCAGTCTCAAGCGAACTCTTGCTGGGGCAATATATTGACGACCAGGAACATCTAGATCGTCATGGGAGAAATCTTGAGTGAGCGATCGCAAAATACTACTGCTACCGGATAAAAGGATCTTGAGCAATCTTTGCAAAATCTTTAGCTACTGGATATAAGGATTTGAGCAATACTGCAAAATACTGCTGCGCTGGATAAGATGGATTTGGACAATACTGCAAAATACTGCCGCGCTGACGAAACGTGGGCCGGAACGAAAGAAAATCATCGAAACGGACCAAAAGAATATATTAGCGTCGAGGAAGAGGCGCACCAAAGATGGGCCCACAAATAACGAACTTATAACGAATTTTTGAAAATCCATGTGGAGGGAACAGAATGAAGAGGTGCAGCAAGAGCTGCGTCTCTTGGAAGAGGCGCAGCACCTGCTGCGTCTTTTCCCCAATTTGGCTTTCCTGCGTAAAAACGCGAAATCAGAGGGATTTTGTGTTCATTATTTCGAAACACAATTCACTCATTTCTCTCTCAAATCTTCACCATTTCCGCCAAGGTTTGATCCAAAATCTTGCTTTAAATATGACTAATCGAGGTATGTGTCTTAATCTTGCATTAATCTTCTGCATTTGTTGAATTTTGAGCTGCGAAAATTAGAGTTTTCGACCCTTTTGATCGAAAATTTGGGGCTTTTCCCCCAAATGGATTTGCCTTGCCAAATTGATGTTAGAAATGGACAGTAGGTGATGTTAGGAACATAACCATGTATTTGTTTCGAATTTTCATCAAGTTTTGAGCCTTTGAATGAATTTTGAGACGGTTTTACAGCTGAACCATAAATTGCTTCGAAAATAGCCTTAGGATTGCCCATTTGTGATGAAATTTGATATTTGGGATCCTTGGATGATGGGTAAACTTTCTACCATCTCGGAATTTTGGTTTGTGACAACTTTTTCAGGGCACTTTTCTAGGGCATAATCGCCGTTATAGCGAAATCTTTGCTTGAATTTCCGACTCGAAACTGGAACTAGGCTTCGAATTGGACTTGACTTGACCCAATTTATCACATGAGTGATCGGGTTGGCGGGGACGTGGCCAAGGATGGAACGGAAAGGATGTTTCCGGGGCTTTGAAGGCTTGAAAACCCCTTAACAAAGGCTTGTCGTCGTGTGACGCGGCCTGAATTTACTTTAATGTTGCAGGTGATGAGGCTTCTACTTCCGGGAGGACTCCCATGGAGATCGACGCTGTTACTGTTGAGGAGGCTTTAGAGCAGGCCTTTACCGCTGCGGTGATGGCTGCTGGAGACGAGGCTCACGAGGAGGAGGCCGTCGAGGAGGAGGAGGCCCCGAGACGAGCCAACGTTGGGCGAGGAGGTCGTCGGCTGAGAGGAGCTCCTGCGTGGGCTGAGACTTGGGAGAGTAGGCACCTTGTGTGGGCTGCAGAGGGTCACCTGTCCTACAGGACGGTGAAGAGCTTGGTAAATAAGAATTCACTACTCATTATCTATTCTCTTTCATTCTTTTTGTCCAAATTCCTTTCGAATTTCATTCAAAACTAAAGATAGCTTTGTTTCAAATCATAATAGGAGGCCGGGAACATCAGGTCGTTCTCGGGTTACACGACAGCGATGGAGCACTACGAGCAGCTGTCGGCGGAGGAGAGGGCCATGATCGAGCGTGGAGCGTTTGGTCCTCTGGTTCGGTCCGGAGGGATATCGTGAAGGGGAAGTTGCGGGCTAACCTTAGCCTGGTCCGCGCTTTCTTGGATCGATTCTGGGATACGACTTCCACGTTTCACCTACCTTTTGGTGAGGTGGGAGTCACTTTGGAGGATTACGGCATGATTTACAGTCCGCAGTGTGGGACCGAGGAGATGGTGTGGCGGAGACTCGCCATGAGGGCGGACTCGGCCGAGGCGAGGAGACGATCGGCTGGAACCTCGTCGCCGAAGGCTGTTGCGATCTTGGGTTTGGTACCCGGTACCTACGTCCGAGACTACTTTGCGAGGAAGACCCGGCCGGTGACGATCGATGGGAGGGAGACGGCTCCTCCTCCTTGCACAAAGCGAGAGAGCTCGTCACGTGGCTTTGGTGGTTCCAGTCTTCGATTTACCTCGGAGACAAGGGCGAGAGGCTATCGACGAAGCTCCTTCCCTTTCTTTCGACCCGAGTTCCCTAGGGCGCTGGACTGGGTCACTTTGGGTTTTGCGGTCCTCATCCGCTTCATGAGGGCCATGGTTCGTCCGAGTTGATGGAGAAGGGGACTTCTCCGGCTTTGTCGGACACAGGCTCTTGTTGGAGGTATGAACCTTCCTTTTAGATCAAAGCAAATTCCTTTCTTTATTAAATCACGAAAGATCGTCATTGATTATTCTGTTTTACGGGCGTGGGTATACTCCTACTTCCCGAGTCTCGCGCCGAAGAGGACGGAGCCGCTGGAGAAGGCCTATCCCGTGGTGAGGGATTGGGTGATGTGCCGGACGAAGAGCAAGCGTTCTTCGCACAATGTCTATCGGCGGGACGTGAACGCCCTTGGTGAAAGCGCAGCGTGAGTATCCCACTCGTATTCATTTATATTTCTTATCCTTTGCCTTCACTTGATCATAGGAATGATCTTTGCCTTATCTTGTCGCAGTGGGTGCCCGGACCTTGGGCGGAGTACGCTGGAGCGCCTCCTTTTGTTCTTTGAGGTCCTTCGACCTAGGAGCTCGAGTCGGCTCTTTGTTGTGGACGTCGATGGGTCCCGTGTGGTATCTCGGGCGAGCGTTTGGCTCGTCGGTGCTCTCGGGACGCATTGACGGTTCCGTCGATCCTCCCGGGACGATGTTTAGGGAGCCTTCGAGGCCGAGAGGAGGCGGACTTGGGCTGGTGCCAGTGGCGACGACCTTCTTCTCCCTGGTGAGGACTACTCGGCGTTCCTTTACGGGAGGTTGGCGTACTGGCCGGTAGTGGTGAGTATCTTTTACTTTTCCTTGATTTGGTTTTGAGGATTAATGCGAAGGATCATCGATTAATGAGAGCTATTTGTCCTTGCAGGAGGTCGAGGCGGCGGGCATCGAGCCCCCAGTGTACCCCGAGACTCTTGAGTACACCGACGCGACTGGGAGGACGACGATCTCCGAGCTGCGTGACTTTGACGTGGTGACGGATCTTGGCCTAGATGATTTGGCGATCATCGATTCGGAGGGTAAGCCTCCGGCTTTATGTACCTTTCGTGTAAGAACACATTTGATTGAACTTGTTTAACTTACTGAGAATTTCTTTTGAAATGCAGGTCGCGCCATCTCGGTTCGTGGCACTATGGAGGGTGGCCAACCGGCTACGAGCTACCGCCATCGAGGCACTCGTCGGTGGTCGAGGTCGTCAGGTATGAACCTTATTTGACTTTTGGTTTTGATTTTTTTGATTTTGATTTGCTTGAACCGATTGGCATGAGCCAATTTGTTGCTGTTTACAGGGTGACCGCGAGCTGGAGCGAGAGTTGACCCAGTCTCGGGAGGAGACCGCTCGCTTGCTGAGGGAGCTCGAGGTTCGGGACGCCGAGATCGCCGTTCTGGTGGCGAGAGTTGCCGAGTTGGAGGGCGCCCAGCAGTAGCCTTGTGTAGTTTTGTAGACTTGTACATTTTGGACATTTGATTTTTGAACATTTTTTTGGACTCTGTTTGGGGCGCAAGCCCCCAGTTTGCTTGGACTTTGGACTTTGTTCGGGGCGCAAGCCCCCAGTTTGCTTGTACATTTGTATATACGACGGCCTGAGTGCCTTTGCTGCTGGGTTGTGTTGCTTGTACCTGCAGGTTAGTTCTTGAACAGGTTTGGTAGACAACGGTTTGCGCCGTCATGCTGCCGAAATTTACATGGAAATCACGCAAAACGCACATTTTATACATATGGCCTTAATTAGCGCAAAAAAGACTCAAAAGAACAAAAAAATGCAAAAATTTTGCCGGAAATGACCGGACGGTAGGGAGGGTTACCCCCTAAAAAAAGAAGAAAAGAAAAATCTATAAGTGTAGAAATGAAATGTTGAAAATTATTTCCTAAAAGGAAGATGAAATTTATTTCCTAAAAAGAATGAAAAAAATGAAATTTAGTGTGATGGAATGGCGGAGGTTCCGATGTCGTCTCGAAATGCATGCCCGCGAATTTAGGAAACTCGAAACATGGTAACCTTCCCGTATTTACCAAAATAAAATCCCGTAGGAATAGGAAATTATTCGTTATAGAATTAGGAAAGATCCAACGCGGAAGTCACAGAAGTGAGACTGGGGAAGAGGCGCAGCAGGCGCTGCGCCTGTTCCCAAGCTGGTCCGTTCTGGCGGATTTTTGGAAACAGCAATTAGTATAAATAGAAGCGTCGATGGAGTTTTAATTCACATAAATCTTCCGTCTTTTCTTCGTCTATTCACATAAAATTCCCAAAATAAATTTTCAAAAGAAAAATTATCATCATGACTACTTTGGAGATCCGCTTGAAGGAATGGACTAATGAATTTACGAATATGGAGAAGCATGACATGGGTGCTTATAACCTTGGGTCTTTGTTGAGTTTGAAACTCATTAAGATTGTAAAACTATTCTTGGATGCTTGCCTTGACTATTGGGACCCGAATTATCATGTCTTCGCGTTCCCAGGAGGTGACATATGCCCATTTCTGAAGAAATAGTGCTATTGGTGGATGGGATCCGAACATTTACCCGCCATTCCTTCTACTTCACAAGGGTATAAGAGCAAATTCAGAGACTTGCTTGGACTGACCAGACTTGAGGTGGATCGCTTAGTTACCCCGAAAGGCGTGAGAATGTTGGACTTTATTGATCGATTCATTAACAGGGCCAACCCTACTGTTTCCCATGTTGCCAGTAGGAGGGCATTTGGCTTTTGTTTGCTGCACGTGTATGTCTTCCAGGGACATGTCGATGAAGATTTGAGAGGTGATCCCCGTCTTTTGTGCTTTATCGAGCAAATGAAGCTCCGCAGGAGCCCAGCTTGCTTATGCTTAGGAGAGATCATTTTGGGTTTGGATAGTAGGAAATCCAACCGCGATCTACCGTTTTTGGGGAGTCCCGTCATCCTACAGGTAAAAGACACCTTTTTGTCTCTTTTTTTTTTCTTTCGTTTTTTTTTTGTCTTTTCTTTCTTTGTTTTTTTTTTTTTTTTTTTTTTTTTTTTTCTTTTCTTTTTGTTTTTTTGTTTTTATTTTTTGTTTTTTTTTTTTTTCGTTTGGTGTCTAATACCTACTTTTGGTAGGTTTGGCTTATGGAACGGCTCCGATTGATCGAGCCCCCAGTTCATGCACTTTCCTATCATTCCCGTATGATTGCGATGAGGACGCGGTTGTATATGGTGGACTTCACCCGGGTCTGCGATTATTGGAAGAACAAGCTTAAAAGTGATGATGGCCCGTTGATTAGGTGGATCGTACCGTGGTGGCACCTCAAGTCTGTCACTGGAGTGTCTTCTTTGGATCCCACTAGGTCCGTGCGCATTCCGGGATTGGAGTTCATGGTATGCATCTTTTCGGAAAGATTGATGAGGCAAGTTGGGTTGAAGCAGACGATCCCTAGGCTTGATACCGTCCCGCAGACTGCTATGGCGCTTACTACAGAGAGCCGAAGAGAGTGGGCTATCAAATGGGCCCAAAGAAACATGTGGTTCTTGAGTTTCTCCGCCAATGCTTTGTGGGTGTCGGACTCTTATCTGAGGTGGAGAAAGGCTGCAACTTCGGAAGAACGCGAGAGACTGAGGAAACGCGAACCTGTCGACTATAAGGTGCGCGAGGGAGAGAAAGAGAAGGAGAAGCATCTGACAGAGGGAGAAGAAGAAGCTGGATTTCGGTCATTCATCCTTCAAGAAATCAAAGACTACTCTGTTGCGGAAATGGTGGTCAGCAAGAACGGAAGAGTCAGGCCTCGAGAAAGACCGCTGGTGATTAGGTCTGAAGTGGTGTAAGAGCGCCCGGCTCGAGGTCGTGACAAGAAATATGACAAGAGTGACAAGGGCAAAGGGAAGATTGAAGAATAGCCCGAGTCTTTATTTATTATTTGATTATTATTATTATTGTTGTTGTAATAAAAAGGAGGGATTTTTAGAATCCTATCCTATTCTATTTTTATTATGTAACGTACTATTATTATTTAGAAATTGAATGAAAATAAAAAGGTTAAATGGTTATGAAACCGTTGAGATTTTCCACTTATTATTCTTGTTGAATTCCAAATGCAATGCAGATGTCCTTCTATTTACATTTTTGGATATAATGGGTTGAATCCCGTGAAGGATTGCCTACGTATTCACTTTAAAAAAAGCGAAATCAAACCCTTGCGCGTAGTTCAAGTAAATGTAAAAGAATAATTGTTCGAAGCAAGAGCTTGTAATGAACATAGAAAATAAGCATGAGCTTTTGCTTGTTCTCAAGGTGCGAATTTAGTTTATTTGATGATATGAGGATGACAAATTTGTCAAAATGCAAGAGCACATGACATTTAGCTTATTTCGGCTTGGCCGGGGGCCGTTTGTTTAGTGCCACAAGAGCGACACATGGGCTTACGCGAGGCGCGTGTGTGGTCCTATTCTAGGCATAGTATCGTTTCAATTGGTCAAGGTTTGTGGGGTTTGAAAACTCATTCCCATCTAGGTCTGTGATTCTAACCGCACCCCCTGGGAGTATGGATTTGACTAGATATGGTCCGGCCCAATTAGGTTTGAACTTTCCCCTTGGGTCGACAGGTAAAAGAGCTCTAACCGATTTGAGTACTAAGTCTCCTTCTTTGATGTTTCTTGGCCTAACCCTTTTGTTGAAAGCTCGTTTGATACGTGCTTGATACGTTTGGACGTTATGCAAGGCGCGTAGCCGACGTTCATCCAGGAGGATGAGTTCTTCATATCTATCCCTCTTCCAATCGGCTTCAGGGATTTGGCTTTCGAGTAGAATACGCAAGGATGGTATTTCTAGCTCGACTGGTTGTACAGCTTCCATGCCGTAGGTCAAATAGAAAGGAGTGGCCCCAGTGGGCGTCCTAACTGATGTACGATATCCCCACAAAGCGAAAGGTATCTTGCTTGGCCAATCTCTATAGTTGTCAGTCATTTTCTTGAGAATTGTGACAACATTCTTGTTTGCTGCCTCTACCGTGCCGTTAGTCTGTGGTCTATAGGACGAAGAGTGGTGATGCTTAATCTTATATTTGGCTAGCAATTGCTCGGTTTCAGCTTGGAAGTGTGACCCGTTATCACTAATGATCTCATGTGGGCAACCATATCGACATATGATGTTGCTTTGTATGAATTTGGCCACATTTTTAGCCGTAAGACTAGTGTAGGAAGCCGCTTCTACCCATTTGGTGAAATAGTCAATCGCTACTAGGATGAAACAGTGACCTCCTGTTCCGGCTGGGGTTATCTTTCCGATTATGTCAATTCCCCATGCGGAAAATGGCCAAGGAGATGTCATCGTGTATAGCAACGAAGGAGGGACATGTTGTACATTCCCGAAGATTTGGCAATTGTGGCAATGTCTCACGTATTTGATGCAATCGGATTCCATTGTGGTCCAATTATACCCTAAACGTGTGATTTTCTTTGCCATCATGGGCCCACTCATGTGAGGACCGCATTCTCCGTCATGGATTTCTTCCATCACCTTTCGTGCCTGTGAATGATCGAGGCAACGTAGGACTACACCAAGAGGTGTTCTTTTGTATAATTCTCCTTGCATCAGAATGTATTGGGAAGCTAATAGGCGTATAGCACGTTGTCCCCTCTTGTCCATATCCGGTGGATAGGTACCATTAAGCTTGAAATTCAGGATTGCTTGGAACCAGGGTTCCTGTGCGATTTCCTCTTCGTCGGTGATTTGATGGACATAAGCCGGCTCTGACCGTCGTTCGATACATAAAGGCATGTCTATCATGTGATCTGGCATATTAATCAAAGATGCAACTTTCGCAAGAGCGTCTGCAAATTGATTTTCTTCCCGAGGTAGGTGTAGGTATGTTACATGATCAAAGAATTGAGCGACTTGGTCTATCCTAGCCTGATAGGGTGCGAGGCTTTCACTTCAGATTTTCCAAGATCCCATAACTTGGTTGATGATCAGCGACGAGTCCCCATGTACGCGGAGGTTTTTAATGCCTAAGCTTACTGCCGCTTGTAGCCCAATGAGACAAGCTTCGTATTCTGCGGTGTTGTTTGTCACCTCGAAGTCGAGTTTGACAGCAATCGGTGTATGCTCACCTTCAGGAGAAATGAGCAACACTCCTATTCCGAATCCTCTTAAGTTTGATGCTCCGTCAAAGTACAGATCCCAGGAGTCTACATCTGTTTGAAGTATATCCTCGTCGGGAAATGACCAAGTATCTATGGTTTGTGTGTCGTTGATAGGATTTTCTGCGAAGAATTCGGCGACGGCGCGACCTTTTATGACTTTCAGTGGCACATATTTAAGGTCGAATTAAAGAGCATCGAGTCCATCTTGCCGGCGTCCGTTGAGGACGGGTTTCTCGAAGAGGTATTTGACTGGATCCATTTTGGAGTATATCTTGACGGAGTAGCTAAGCATGTAGTGACGTAGCTTCTTCGTTGCCCACACAAGAGCGAGGCATGTCCTTTCGAGTTGTGAGTATTTGCACTCGTACTCCAGGAACTTCTTACTTAGATAGTAAATAGCTCTTTCTTCGCTTCCTACAGTTTGAGCCAACATGGCACCCATAGCAGTTTCGGTTACTGTGAGATACAAACCAAGAGGTTGATCTCGTTGTGGCGGCATGAGCACTGGTGGTTTAGCCAATATCTCCTTAATTCGGTCAAACGCCTTTTGACAATCATCATCCCACATGGTGTGGTCTATTTTCTTGAGTTTATTGAAGATAGGCTCGCAAATCATCGTGAGTTTCGATATGAATCGACTTATGTATTGTACTTTTCCTAGGAATCCTCTGACTTCTTTTTCTGTTTGAGGTTGTGGCATTTCGATCAGAGCTTTGATTTTGGAAGGATCTATTTCTATTCCTCTTTGGCTAACGACGTATCCCAGGAGTTTGCCAGATGTTACCCCAAATGTGCATTTCTGGGGGTTGAGTCTCATGTTGTACTTTCGTAGTCTCGCGAAGAACTTGCGAAGGTTCGCAATATGTCCCTCTCTTTCCTTGGACTTGACGATCATGTCATCTACATATACCTCAACTTCTTTGTGCATCATGTCATGTAGGAGTGTAGTTGCGGTGCGTTGGTATGTAGCTCCAGCGTTGATCAATCCGAACGGCATTACCGTGTAGCAATATGTTCCCCATTGGGTGACGAATGCGGTCTTGTGCATATCTTCCATGGCCATCTTGATTTGGTTATAACCCGCATATCCATCCATGAAGGATAGTAATGCGTGGTCTGCAGTGTTGTCTACCAATATGTCAATGTGAGGTAGAGGGAAGTCGTCTTTCGGACTTGCTTTGTTCAAGTCCCTGAAATCAACACAAACACGGATTCTCCCATCCTTTTTGGGCACGGGTACTATGTTAGCTACCCAGTCAGAATACTCGGAAAGTTTGATGAATCCGGCTTTGAATTGCTTGTCCACTTCTTCCTTAATCTTTAGAGCCCATTCTGTTCTCATTCGTCAAAGCTTCTGTTTTACAGGTTTGAAGCCTGGCTTAATCGGAATCCTATGTTCGGCAATATCCCTGTCGATCCCTGGCATGTCTTTGTAGGACCAAGCGAACACGTCTTTGAATTCATTTAGGAGGTCTATGAAATCGGCCCTTTCGGTTGAGCTCAAGGTAGTCCCTATCCTAAGTTCTTTGGGTTCTAGCTCGGTTCCAACATTGATGGGTTCGGTGTCCTCTATTACAGGTCCCCCTTCCCCTTCCTGTAGTATTTCTTTGGCTACGTAGGGAGGTATTTCGGTCAAGTCTGGGTCTTGGTCATCCTCAGTATCATCGTAAACAGAATTGCACTCGAAAGAACACAGAGTAAGCGAACTGATTTATTCATATTAAGATTTGAGTAAAGTTGAAACAAAGAAGCCAACCGATCCATGGTCGGTGGCGGCAAAGGGACGATAATGGGGCATTTCCCGAACTACCGTGACTACTCGAGGCTAAGCTAGGAGAAACAAAAGGAGTGGGGATGACAACAGGAGTAGATTCTCTAATGACTCCTCTAGACTCTGACTCTGATTCCGACTCCGACTCCGACTCGAACTCGTCGTCTTCTGGTTCTCCTTTGAACATTTCTCCTTCTCCAGTAGTGAGCTTGAAGAGTCTTCCTTGGTTGTTGGTCCATTTGATAGATTTTCTCCATCCTTTCGCTTTGCTTTGTGTCGATTTCCGTGATCAACGCGGTGGGGTTGAAGCGATCGTCTTGAAGTATCATAGTAATGATCTCATCCTGCGCGGCCCTAATGAATCGATCTTCTCCAAACAATAGGCTAACAGCTTGTTCGTCGAAGCAAGGTGCTTGACGGGTTTTGACGGTAGGAACCGTTTCGGGAGGAATGAAGTAGCAATCGTGAAAGATCTCGATTCCGGCTAACTTCCTCTCCAGATAATGCCAAGGTTCGGGAAATCCGTGAAAGAGTTCTGAACTTCCTTCTTGAACGAAGTACCCATTTAGAGTGGGGAGATATGGCCTCATTTGGACTCCCACGTGCTTGCGATTTTTGACTTGGGCGAGCATTTCGAGAACTTCCTCTTTTGTGGGTTTGTACCCTAGTCCAAGTGGTATCCTTGTCGAGTTGCCTTCCTTGTATGGTGCGAAGGTGTTCTTCCGAATTGGGTTTAAAGGCATTCCAGGGAAGTATCCCTGGGATTTGAGTATGTGGTTGACCACCAATTTAGAGTAGGGATTATAGTATAAGGGTGCCAACTCACTTTCTATGACATTTACACTTTGGAAGCCTCCAAGTTCGTATATGGGATCCGCAAGGACTTGATTGTTTGATTGCTTCTCGATTATTGCCTTGATGGGTGACGAAGTGATCGTCACTACTTTGCCATTTAGTGGAATCTTGATCTTTTGATGAAGGGTGGATGTTACCGCTTTGGAAGCATGAATCCAAGGCCTTCCCAGAAGTATGTTGAATGAAGCTTCGATGTCCACTATTTGGAAGTTTACCTTCCGTTCAATCGGCCCCGTGGCTATGGTTAGGTTAGCAAGTCCTACCACTTTTCGTCGCGTACCGTCATATGCACGAACACCTTGATTTGTAGGAGTCCAATCCGACTCTTTCATGCCTAGTTTGTATGCCGTTTTGAGGGGTATGACGTTGACCGCGGAGCCATCGTCTACCAAGGTCATTGGCACATTTTTCTTTAGACAAATGACAGTGATGTATAGAGCGAGGTTGTGACTAGCGCCAAAAGGTGGCAAGTCTTCATCCGAGAAAGTAATAGGATTACTTAGCTTAGGTGATTCTTGGAAGACCAAGTTGACTACATCTTCAGGAGTGGAGTTATGTGCCACATTCAATTTGGCCAAAGCTTGCAGTAAAGCTTGGCGATGTGGAAATGAGCTTGCCACTAGTTGCCGGTGAAAGATCGGCCTTGGTTTTCTGTAATTGCTTGAGCAAATGATCAGTGGGGTCGTCTTCGTTGTCATTTGGTGTGATGACGTTGGTTGGACCGTTTTGAGTAGTGCTTTGATATGGACGACCCGAACGAGTTAGGTGATCCACATCTTGGTCTTCACCATTTTGGACTATTTCCTTGACTAGGGAGTTTTCAATGAGATATTCGTCTTCATCATCATCGGCCCAAACCCCATTGACTGCGGCTAGTTCCTTCATTCTCATGATATCACTTTCTAGTCGTATGATTTGATCGACTAGTTTATCGACCACGGTGACTACTTCTTGCATAGTGGCATTTTGAGAGAAGATCAATGGTACGCGTTCTTTAGGTATTGCGTTGGGATTGCGCAAGGCCGTTACCATGTTTTCTAGTTCCCACACTTGTCTATCTACACTCCTTGCCCATGTGATGAAGTCAGAAATGGTAGGGGAGATAGTGGAGTAGAGCCTTTCTTTCTCAATTGCATGAATTTCATTTTCGGTGGGAAAAATGAGGTGCGAGCAATCTAAGGTAGATTCGTCACTTGTAATCACTAGAACTCCAAGAGGATTCTGAGTGTTGTTGGGCTTACCTCCTGGTGGAATTGGAAGTCGACCGTCTTCAATCATATCTTGAAGCACGTGTTTCAACTTGTAGCATTTTTCTGTGTCGTGCCCTTTGCCCCTATGGTATTCACAGTACGAATTTTCATCCCAAAACTTGGACTTCCTTTCGGGTTCGGGAGTAGGTCCAATGGGTTGGAGTTTACCTTGCTTCATTAACCTTTGTAGAGCGTTGGAGTACGTATCCCCAAGGTTTGTGAATTTCCTTGGTGGAGTAGTTTTCTTGGACGGCTCGAGAAGGTTAACTTCGTCGGTCTTGCTAGTAGAGCCGTATGAACGACTTGTGGACCCTTGATATCCTCGACCTACCGTTTTGGACAAGAGTCCTTTGCGGATGTCATCTTCAATTCGTGTCCCTAATACGGTTAAGTCCTTGAAAATCTTGATGTTTTGATATCTCAAATGGTTGGCATATATGGGCTTGAGATTATCTACAAACTTTTCCACGAGAGTAGCCTCATCCGGGCGTTCAACTAGTTGAGTACTAGTCTTCCTCCACCTTCTTAGGAAGTCGGTGAATCCTTCTTTGTCATTTTGGGTAAGAACCTCTAGAGTACGCATGTTGACTTGGATCTCGGCATTATCCGCGTATTGTTTCGAGAACTCGATTGCGGCATCTTCCCAAGTAGCGACCTTCTTGTGATCTAAAGTGTAGAACCATTGCTTCGGGATGGTGTCAAGAGATGAAGGAAAGATCCTTAAGAACATCTCGGGTTCGATGCCTTTGATAGACATGTAATCCTTGAAGGCACTGATGTGGTTCAAAGGGTTCTCATGCCCTTTAAACTTAGGGATGTCCGTCATGCTAAAGTTAGTTGGCAATTTGGAATTGACGGCTTCATACTTGCGATTGTTTTCCCTATAAATGTCATCCCCCTTAAGGTACATCAATTGCTCCTCTAGGTATTGGAGTCTTTTCTCGGCTGCAGTTGTCCCTATGATAGGATTCTCATCCCCAGACTCGTCATCGGAGAAACGTAGTACTTCACCTTTAAGGGGAGGCAACCTTCCCTCTACATCAAAGATACGGCCTTCGATGAGCTCAAGGCGGTCATAGGTTTGGTTTTGGGTAACTTGCATTTGGGCTAGCGCGGCTAGGATTCGATCATTACTATCTTGAATTTGCTGGAGATTTGTTTCTTCACTTGATCCGGGCATCTTGGAAACTGGATAAGAGATCGGCGACGAATCAAAACACGATCGACCATTCTATCACACTTGCTAAAAGAGGAAAAGTTTTGACTCGTGAAGTGGGTGTGTGCCACTTGTGTTGAGTGAATTTTGAAGAAAGACAAGGTCTTTGAAAATGTGTGTCCTAGTCAACTGTAGTGTAGTTGTAGGAGTGGACTCGAAGTGAGGTTTGAAATGGGCTTGTGGCCCGAATTTTGACACGACAAACGGACGGAGTTTTGACCGGATTTTGCGCTAATTGAAGGCCTCTTTCGAAATTCTTGTTTGAAAAAGGATTTTGATTTTTGAAAATTCGTCATGGTTTTGTTTAGAAATGGTGATCACGTAAGGTTTACACATTTATACAAGCATTATAACGGGATGCTGAGTGCATTTAAAAGGGTTTTGGTTTAAAGGGTGGGTTGCCATACCGAATCATCAAACCCGAAGTCTGTGGAGAGGCTCGTGCCAAACAAGAGTAAGGCCGATTCCTAGTCCATTTCCTCAAGTAGTGAAGGCCCTTGATACAAACAAGAGTAAGCATCATGGTATGGATGACGTCAATCGCTATCCATCCTTAGGCCCAAATAAGAATTAGGACCGTTTAGACGGGACGATTGGTCGAATGGGTTGGGTTGGGCCTAGGAAGGCCGAATTAAACGATCTAGGAAGACCGAGTTATGAAAACCGACAATTGTCTTGTACAAACTATTCCCTAACCTTGTTCGAGTTTCACCCTAGCTACACGTAAGTGTATTATCCCAAGCGAGTCGCCAAACGTGGACAGCGGGCCGCCACGGGGCGCTTGGTGAAGGTCGAAAAACAAGCGTTTGCATTTTGTATGGAGTCGCCACCAATTTTTATGGGAAATTGGAACCGTTCGAATACCTCGTGTCATGTCAAGACACAAAGTAGTGACATGAACACTAAGCAATCGTTACCCTTAGCATTCTATGTCTAGAATGACTCTCGTGGATGCCAATGAACACGGGTGCTCACGGAGATCTGGAGTAAGGGGTGAGGGTACGTATTAGGAAGCTCTTTTGATCGAACACCTAATCCCGCCCGCCTCGATAGCGGCCTCTACTAATGATTAGGGAAGTTATTCGTACTCGATATATCGTCGGCTACATGCATGCAATGCAACATCCAAGTTTTAATCCTAGCATGTGAGATTAATACTAAGTCGGTTGACACATAATTTAGCATACAATTGGGTCGAAGTTGGATTTAATGTTGATTTACATGTGAAAGCATACAAGCAATGAAAGAAATACAATAACTATAAATTACAATAATGGAAATTACATTAATTACATTGGGATAGGCGATTTATATCGAAAATACCTTTAAAACGGATAATTTGAGAAAAAGAAATAAAAGAATGAAAGAAATAAATAAATAAATTAACGAACAGGAATTAGCGTGATAATACGGATAATAGTTAATTAATGCGTAAACTAATTAAACTAGGTCAAGGCAGAAACGGAGTTCGAGGGGCGAAATCATCTGGAGAACAGCGCGCAGAGTGCGCCCTGAAGAGGCGCAGATTCTGCGTCTGTTCCAAGGGTGAGTTCTGGCTGTGAAGCCGGAACTGCAAATCGTTAATGTTAATTGTTAATTTTAGGGATTGATTAGATTATTTGACTTGGATGAAAGTGATTAAGGGATTTATTAACATGTGATGGGGTCATAAAAGCAATAAAACATGAATGAGACGGATGCAAACGAATTAATTTACATGAACGAATGATTGTTAATGAATGACATGAATGAGTCCTCTATTGAAATAAGTCAATTAGACTAAATACGACGGATATACAACGAATATGCGACGAACATGCGAATAAACGGATGAAAACTATATCAAAGACGAATTCCAGAAACCCAATATGAACAAATTGAATCTCTACAACCCGGATTGAATTTAATGACGAAAACCCGCAAATATTGGATTACAAGGGATTTAAGTCGGATTTGATGAATTAAACATGTTAATGATGATGAATAATAATATACATGTGAATTATCAGTGACGATTATATCAAAGAATTAACGGACGAACAAATAACAAGTAAAAAGAAACGAATTACAGAGGACGAGGAAGAAGAAAAGAAGCGAGGAATCTGCGGCGGCCTCACGAAGAGGCGCAGCGAGAATCTGCGCTCCTTCAAGAGGCGCAGCGATTCTTTGCGTCTTTTCTAGACGTCTGTCTACTGGAAATCCGTAAAAACAGAGTTTTAAAGCACGGTTTTGGAAATCAGTTTTAACGGTGTTTTCGACATAAATCTTACAACGATGATTCAATAAATAAAATACAATAAATAAATAAGGATTATACACCCTCAGACTTACATGTTGACGAAACGAGATGAACTAAGATATCGACTAGTGAATGCTCGACGCGAATGCAAAGAGAGTGCCCTCGTAAGAGGAAAACGATTGATTAATTAAGTAGTTGGTCAAACTGGTCGGTCATGCAACGGAGAGGCTGGTACCCGGAAGGATCCGAGCTTACGTGGTCGGAAGTCCAAGCACGTAGGCGCCAATTAGTAAGAACGAAGTCTAGAATGCAAAGGGAGAAGAGAAGGGCGGACACTCGCGTGAGAAATATGAGGAGCGAAAGCTCCTATTTATACTAATCACACGGAGGAATAGGGTTTCAGAGACTCTTTGGAAGTGAATCTCGGAAAGATATGAAAAAGATACGTGGAACATGCAGAGAAGGGCCTTGGAAAAGGCGCAGCAGCCACTGCGTCTCTTGGAAGAGGCGCAGCACCTGCTGCGTCTATTCCCAGGAGGTTTCCTCTGTTTGAAGAAAGATTTCCGCGTTTGAGTTATGGTAGGACGGAAATAATTCGATTATCTTATGAATATTACGGGATATTATTTGCCAAAAGATAGAACTTATGAAATATGGAATAGAAATACCCGGAACATTCCAGAACATTCTGACTCGGGATTTAACAGTTATCAGAAAATGGAGACGGTTTTTGACCCGGACTCCGAATGTACTCTAATTACTGCCAAAACGACCGTATCGGGACGTAGATGACAACTAAGAGGTCGACATTTAATATTTGAGCAATCACTTGACGATAATCTTACGAACTGTCACAAATCGTTCCGCGTATCAAACATGCGGCCCAATCATCACCGGGTGGTTTGCGGGAGGTGCAGAAACGAGGTGTCTACACAGTGGTCGATCGACCACACCGCTAATTTGACGTGAATTAGTAGAACGAGGAATAGCAAGCCCATAGTAGTTAGGTTTTGGAAATAAGAACTACGTTGTATTCTATATAACGTAGGCTAGGTTTTGAGAACAAGATCCAGTTTTTTATCAAGTTAATTCAGTTTTATCATTAGTGCTACGCATATATTAGTTTAGGTTATTTCCATTAATAAAGTTCTTTCGCATTCGGTTTGATTTTTCCTCTACAATTCCTACACGCGGTATTCTTCTGTTCTGATATTTCATTTTATTGCTTTCATTCGTAGTATAGAATTGCTAAGATAGATCTCCCGAAGCCAATTTATTGTTTTATGTTAATCATTCGTTTAATCAATTTAATCATGAATTCAATAGTTTTATTAGTTAATTTTATTGTTGTTATCACTCCTAGTATGAGTAGCTAATTTCATCGTGCTAGGATGTAGGGAATATGTAGGTTAGGCGGCATAAAAATTGGTACGACCTAAATCGCATGCCGGTCGATCGACTGGCCACTGAGTTGTGTTTCGTTTTAATTGTTTTTAATTGTTATATTTGACGAATCGAATGCATGCGACTAGTTGAATGCTTAGTATACGACCGACCCATTAGATTGAAAGATAGGGAAAGTTGTTGGACTGCCAATTAAAATGACTAAACTATGCTAAGATCGAAAGATAGGTAAAGTTTAGGTTTTTAGTCACTTTTCAGGACGAGAGTCAGTACTAGTGATATTAGGGACCCGTAGCAAGATCGAAAGATGCTACTTGTTAAGAGTGGACCGAGAGGACCCCTTATTTTCCCGTCTCACGTGATTTGTTTTAGACCTACCCAGCTGCTGCCGCCGAAATTACAGTGAACCGACCATCTTAGTACCCCTCTTTATTATTTGATTTAATCTATTTGTTCCGGGTGTAATTCCAGAGCAGTTATTTGTTACCACCCGTGCTTGTAGAATGACGTCTTTGGTTGAATCCTCCTTGCGGTCTCCTGAAACGATGAACAAACTGAGGGCTCGGCTTTGGGCCGAGCGAACTCACTCCGACGCTCAAGTCAGTAAACTTAGAGAGATAAGTTGTTGTTACTTGGAGAAGTATATATTGTAGAGAGATAAGGAAGATATTACCAGATGAATAGTGATTCTTAGGTTAAATTGTGGATCTCCTCCTCAATGAGAGTTGAGGAGTATTTATAGACTTTTACCTTTTGTCACGTAGTGGCCAAGTGGCCAAGTGGCTAGCAGGTGGAAAAACTGATCTACCCCTCGGCCGAGGGGACCCATGGCAGGCCGGCGGGCCCTGTTGACTCACCGCCGAGGGGTCTTGGATATGAGTTCGCGGATGTGTGCCCCGGCTGGCTAGTTGCCCCGGCCGGGATCCAAGTGACAGGCCGTCGGGCAACGTCGGTTAGGCTGTCTAAGCCGTTGACTTGCTGTGGATATCTTTGACCTTGCTCAATATGCTGACTGGTCAGCGGGTGCAGAATATGCCCCATCAATTTGCCCCCAGCGTAGTCTATGCCGTGGTATGGGCTCCGATGTATGCTGAGCGTATATTCTGCGCAAGTGAAAATTTTTACCCCGACTTCTTCTTCCTCGGCATGGCTCTGCTTAGGCCGTACCATATCCCCCCTCCACATGGATGTGTTATGGACATCCGATGTGGAAAGAGGCAATGACGCTGGCTGAGACCAGGGTGGAGAGTGCCGGTTGTTTCTGATTGCCCCCTGGCCGGTGCTTTCTGGCTTGGTTGATCATGTGGCCGGCGGATAAACGGATACTTAGGAATTTGTTGAGGAAGATGAACAGGAAGAGTGATATGAAGGGGCGTGTTGAAGACGCTTGGTCACTGTTACATTGATTGACGTTCAACTGTTGCAACGATTGACATTCCGTGGCTGCATGCCTGACACGTGTCTGTTTGCTAATTGGCTGACGTTTCATGGGCTGTGCCCTGATTGGTCCTTCTTCACGGGCTTTTCCCTATAAATAGGGCAGTTAGTCCCTGAAATTGGCCACCAATTTCATTTTCTATAAAATTTTCTTCTTTCTAGCCTTCTTTGACGAAACTTCTCTCTAGCTTTCAGACTTGTTACTCCGGCGTAGCATTTTTCTTCAAGGTAAACAATCAAATTTTAATTTTTCTCATTCAGTTTTCGTTGTGAATCATGTCTTCCGCTGATGCCGGTCCTAGTAACCGTGCGCCGGGGGGTTCCCCGCCGCGTCTTGATGAGGAGGAGATGCTAGATGCCATCCCGATAAGGTCTGGGGGCCCTAGGTCTCCGTCTCCCGAAGTCGATCCAAAAGCTTTGGAGGATTGGGATGATGATGATGATGATGATGACGACGGTGATGATGCTGGTGATGATGCTGAAAGGGCTCATCCTGATGAGGGGAGGCAGTACGTTATGGATCACGGCGAGGCCTGTAAGGTCCGCCTGGACCGTGTCTGGACCCATAAGTTCGCCAGTTGTTCCGGCGAGACATTTTTTGAGGGCCATTTCTACTTTGGCCGGGGTACAAAATTGTTATCCCGAGGAGGGCCAGGCCATCTTGTCCTCCACCGGTTGCAATTGCACCGACGTATACATCCGGCACTTGGAGTACGGGCTCCGATTTCTGCTGAATGATTACGTCATGGCTATCATTAGAGCCATGAATGTCGCCGTGGCCCAACTGCACCCGTTGGCTATTAGGACCATAGTCGGCTTTGTCTGGCTCTGTCTCTTCAAGGGGGAGGTCCCAACGGTTAATTTATTCCGTCGGCTTCACCACCTTCGGCCGTCGTTTCCCGGTCGTGTCGGATGGTACAGCGTGCAAGTGGAGCCGGGTTACATCTCCGTTGATAAGCTTTCCTCCTGCAAGGACTGGAAAGATCGGTGGGTGTACGTTGAGGTGCCGGATGACTATCCGCCCCCGGTCCTTCCAAAGCACTAAGTTAATTTGCGGTGCGAGACGAGGCGGAGCATGACGGATGGGTCACCCGAAAAAGCTTAAGATGGACGCCAACAAGGTCCCTCTCAATGAGGATGAGAAGTCAGCGATGAGGCTCTTTGAGACGGACAAGAGTGGGGTGTCGAAAAAATGGATTCCCCGACGCGATCATTCTTCGGATGAACCGCTCTGCCATGTCGGCCTCATACCGGCCCTAGCGCAGGGTGAGTGGGGTCGGTGTGGGGCCCATCTCTGCTCTCAACGTTTCTGTTTCTTGAATTTTGATTTACTTCTACTTAACTCTTGCTTTGCTTCCTTTGCGAGACCACTTTGGGTGGACTGTCGAGGATATCCTTCGGAGGATGGGGCTGCACAAGGATAAGACCGTTGCTTGATTTGCACCCTAAGGCTCGCCCGTGATCGCAGAACGTCGCCGAATGATCGATGGATCGGCGGTGAAAGGCTGAATGTGGAGGCGGCCCAGGCGAGGGTTGCTAGTAACATGCCGCGCCGAACGCGGAAAACAAAGTCTTCGGCGGCGACGGCGTCGACATCCGTTCCACCTTCCATCCCTTCGATCCGAGAAGGAGACGGTGGAGATTGTTGACATTACCGATGGGGGGACTCCGATGCGGAGGATCTCCCCTTGTCCGTAAAAAGGAAAGAGCCCACCCCCGCTGCGATATTTCATGCTACTGCCTATCGCAATCTGCTGCGGCGAGGAGATGCGTCCTCCGAGCAAGAAGGCCAAGCATGGTACGATATATCCTGTGGCTCGACTTAGCCGATTCATTAGGCATTCCCGATGACGGGGTCTCCGATACGTCCATGTATACTGACACGGATGTTTTAATTGACTTTTTGTAGATCAACCGTGCCGCGCCCGCCGTTCTCACTTTGTGCGGCAATTGGAGAAGCGACTGAGAAGGCGGGTGATAGAAATGTCACCGTCGATCCCCTACTTCAGAAGGTTTCCCCCACCGAGCTTGTGGCAGAGGGGATGAGAATAGGCAAGAGGCTGGCGAAATGGACTCAGCTAGCCGGCTCCCACATTATGGAGCAAGAGAAGACCATGGCTGAGGCTTCCCCACAGCTCGAGCGGCTAAGGCTGGAACTTGACGCGGCGAACAAGGAGGCTAAGAGGGACAAGGCTGAGGCTGAAGAGGCAGTCCGTGCTGAGAGAAAACTCAGGGAGGACGCTGAAAAGGAAGTCCTTGCTGAGAGAGCCAGGGCCGAGGTTGCGGCGGCTGAAGCTGCTAAGCTGCGGGAGATGCGTGACCTCGTTCAGAAGCACGCCGACCTTTACCTTACGCAGAGGAACGAATTTAGGAGCTTGTTCCAGGCCCAGGGGAAGGTGGTCCGGAACAAGGATGCTATCATCGCCCAAAGGGAGGAGGACATTGAGAGACTCCAAACCATTCTTCTCCCTAACATGTGCGCCCAATACCGGGACCTGGCCAAAGAAGTTGCCAGGGAAGTGATTGAGGAGCTCTTCCCTCTTGATGGCTCCTTTCCGTGGGACAGATTTGACGAGCTGTTTGATGACAAGCTCGAAGCTAAGGAGGAAGCCGCGAAAGAAAAGGCCAAGGAGGAGGTAAGGGTGAAGAAGAAGGAAGAGGCGGCCGCGGAGAAGGCGGCCCTTGCTGAGGAGGCTAAGGCAGCCAAGGAGGAAGCCGAGAGGATGAAGGCAACGAGGCCGCCGAGGTCGTGGTCGCCGAGAAAGCCGAGACACTTTTCGGGTCGCCCATTAAGGACGATCTTTGCTAACGCTGCGATGGCAAGCGAACGAGCATAGGGAGACGGGCGGTCGTCACCGAGCTCACCGGCGTCTCGGATAGCTTTAGCGTTCGGGGGCCAATTATTAAGCCTTTCCTCCCTGCCATCTTTTGGCGCTTAAATGATGTCTGTAACCTTTTGCCTTTCTTTTCCTTGTATTTTGTACAACTTTGGTAGGTTGTGTTTTGGCTTATCCTTATGGGGACGGCCGTCGTCTGTATTTTCCTCACTTTGTAACCTGATCATTTTTAATAAGAGTTTGCTTATTCTGCCTCCGGCTTGGCCGAGGTTTTTTCTTGTCTTCGTCTGAGTTGTCTTCTTACGTCATTAATTGAGCGCTTCTTTTGTTTCTACCTCGGCCTGACCGAGGCAGTTAGAATGCGTATCTCAACTGTGTTTAACGTTCCTAGGGCGTCTTTGATCGCTTTCGCGAGTATCACCTGCTACCGGCAATGGATCGTCCCGAAATCTGCTTCCTTATAGTGATTGCCGTGGCGTCTACCTCTTGGAGTGACTGCTGCGGCGTCTACCTCTTGGGGTGACTGCCGTAGCGTCTACTTCTTGGGGTGACTGCGACGGTGCTTATTTCTTGATGGTGACTGCCGTGGCGTCTACCTCTTGGAGTGACTGCTGCGGCGTCTACCTCTTGGGGTGACTGCCGTAGCGTCTACTTCTTGGGGTGACTGCGATGGCGCCTATTTCTTGATGGTGACTGCCGTGGCGTCTACCTCTTGGAGTGACTGCTGCGGCGTCTACCTCTTGGGGTGACTGCCGTAGCGTCTACTTCTTGGGGTGACTGCGACGGCGCCTATTTCTTGATGGTGATTGCCGTGGCGTCTACCTCTTGGAGTGACTGCTGCGGCGTCTACCTCTTGGAGTGACTGCCGTAGCGTCTACTTCTTGGGGTGACTGCGACGGCGTCTGCTTCTTGATAGTGACTATGGGGGAAAATGAACACTTTGACGGAAAACTTGGACGATTCTTCATTAGATAAAAACGTGGGTCGGGGTGCCCACAGTTGTCTTGGGCACCTCCGCCGCTTATACAAAATTTTCCCGAGATTGTCAGTGCCCTAATGGCTCATCAAAGGTGCACCCTCCATGTCTGTCAGCCGGTGTGTTTCGAGGGATCGTCGGACCTGGGAATGTACTGTATCTGGAAGGACTTCAATTTGGCGGTGTCGGCTTTCACCCTTTCCAGGTATCTTACTCTCCCGTCATCTCGAGCCTCGTACTCTCCACTGATTTGGTTGGCCACCAATAGTGAGCATGTTTTCACCACGACGTGCTCCGCCCCGGCAGCCCTAGCTAACTTGACTCCATTTATCACCGCCTCGTATTCGGATTCATTGTTCGAGGTCGAGAGGGTAAGTTTCAAGGCGTGCTCAAACACGTCCCCGTTTGGGCTGGTGATAAGAATGGCAGCTCTTGAGCTGTTCGCCGTGGGGGACCCGTCAGTAGTTATTTCCCATACACCGGGATGCGGCTCTTCTTGGTCGGTCGGGGTTCCTTCAACCATGCCGACGTCGGTAGTCATCGGATCGCCCTCCTGCTGCGAGGATGGGCTCTTCCCCTTCCCTGCCTTCTTCGCCACTTTGAGGGATTGCATGTTGCACCCTCTGGCGGATATTTGGGTGTTGACCACCTCGTCCTTCTCGTCCTTGGAGACGAGCTAATGCGCTTCCCCCCGGTCCGAGACATACATCAGTGTCAGGGCCCGGATTGACATTACTGCATCAACCTCGCTCAGAGTGACGCGGCCTATGAGGACGTTGTAGGCGAATGAGCCGTCAATGACTACGAACTCAGATAGGACATTCTTCGCCGCATTCCCCTCGCCGAACATCACCGGCAGTCTGATCAACCCCAGGGGTACCGGGCCGGCCGGAAAAAGTCATCTAACGGATTGGTGCGGGGGCTCAAGTCTTCAACCTTCGACCGAGGTTGAGAAAGCGCTCCCGAACATGATGTTCGTGTAGGCGCTGTGTCAATCGTGCACCTCTTGACCAGGTGGTTGGATATGTCCAAGTGGACTACAAGTGGGTCGCTGTGAGGGGCGATGACTCCCTCGTAGTCCTTCTTTCCAATAGTCATGTCGGGGATGTTGGAAGCGGGGACCGCTATTTTGGGCACAAAGTTAATGGCCTGATACAGCTCGTTAAGGTGCCGTTTGTGCCCATGAGCGGACCCACCGTTCTCGTTGCCCCCGATGACAACATGGATTACTCCTATCCGTTCAAAGACGGATTTCTTATTTGAACCGCCGGCCTCAGTCTTTTGGCCTTTGGCAACATACTTGCCGAGGCTCCCCTTCCAGATTAGCTCTTCAATGGCATTCTTCGATGCGGCGGTTGTCGATAAGGTGACCGGTGTGGCCGTGATATTCACAGTACTGGCTCGTGTCACCGTCCCCCTTCGGCTTGAGGGGCCTTTCCCACTTCTGGCCCTCGTTCTTGCTTAGGGCGAAGACCTCGGCGGCAGATGCGACCAGGGGGGTGTGGCCATTGAACCGTTTCTGGTAGTACGATCCTGAACTCCCCCCGGCGCCCGCCGAGTTATGCTTCCTGGCAGACCTATCAGACCGTGACCTATTATTGTCACGGCGTCTTTCATCCGGGTTGTCCTCCCGGTGGCTCTTCTTCTCTGAGTGCCCAGCCTCGCTGTGGCCTACCCAGGTCTTGTGATAGTCTTCCACCTTGATGGCCTGGTCGGCCATCTTCCTTGCGGCGTCTAAGCCCAAGCCGCCGCACTTGATGAGCTCGTTTTTAAGTCTCCCCTTGGGAGGCCTTTCATCGCCGCGAAGGTCGCCAGCTCTTGCTCACTCACGAATCTGCTGAACCTTGGCGTCGAACCTCTTTACATAGCTTCGGAGAGACTCGCCTACCTCCTGCTTGATAGTCAGGAGGTCCGATGTCTCCACGGCCCTCCTTTTATTGCAAGAGTACTGGGCTAAGAAGGCGTCCCTTAGGTCGGCGTAACGATATCTGAGCCGTCGGGCAGCCCCTTATACCAACTCTGAGCCATCCCATGCAAGGTTGTTGGGAAGACTCGGCACCAGACTTCGTCGGGTTGCTCCCACACCGACATGTACGAATCAAAGGCCTCGGCATGATCGGTGGGGTCGCTATCCCCTTTGTATGTGAACGCCGGCAACTTTAGCTTGGTTGGCACGGCGGTTTCAAGGACGTAGGCATTGAGGGGCTGTCTGAACACGTGTCGAACGACACGCGGCGATCGGCTCCTCGCATTCCTAGTCCGGCTCCTCTCCCCGTGGCGGGAAGGGCTTCTTCTCCGACTCTGGTGAGTCGGGCTTCTTCTTCGACTACGGTGAGTCGGGCTTCTTCTCCGACTGCGGCGAGTCGGACTTCTCTCACTTCTCGAGGCGGGCCTCGTCGGTCTTTGCGGCGGCGCGCCGCCGTCCTCCCGCGGTCCGAAAGGACTTAGGTCCACCACTAGCACTTTGGGCTCCTCCGGCGTCTTGACGGGGCCAGCTTCTTCCGGTGCTCCATTCGGTCTCTTGGAGTCACATTCTCGGCCCGGGTCTCCGGACGGGTTCCGCTCTTGTCGGTGTGACAGTGTGAGCCGACGTACTACCAATTAGGTCCAGGAGTAGCTTTAGTTTCGCTGCATCGACCACATGTCCCATGATGGTGACCTGGTTGGCGGGCAGTGGCGTATCTGGTATTATTGGCATCCCGTACTCCGGTTGAATTACCCGGCCGGTGGAGGGCTGCGCAACGCCAGAACTGTGGACGGTATTATCTTGGAAGAACTCGGTTTCGTCAGTTACGAATACCTCTTGTTGTTTTGACATCTTCTTAGCTTTTTGGGTGGGTTTTTGTTTTGTTTTTTTTTTTGTTTGGGAGTGAATGTGACTAGCTTCTAGTATCGTTCCCCACAGAAGGCGCCAATTGTTCCGGGTGTAATTCCAGAGCAGTTATTTGTTACCACCCGTGCTTGTAGAATGACGTCTTTGGTTGAATCCTCCTTGCGGTCTCCTGAAACGATGAACAAACTGAGGGCTCGGCTTTGGGCCGAGCGAACTCACTCCGACGCTCAAGTCAGTAAACTTAGAGAGATAAGTTGTTGTTACTTGGAGAATTATATATTGTAGAGAGATAAGGAAGATATTACCAGATGAATAGTGATTCTTAGGTTAAATTGTGGATCTCCTCCTCAATGAGAGTTGAGGAGTATTTATAGACTTTCACCTTTTGTCACGTAGTGGCCAAGTGGCTAGCAGGTGGAAAGACTGATCTACCCCTCGGCCGAGGGACCCATGGCAGGCCGGCGGGCCCTGTTGACTCACCGCCGAGGGGTCTTGGATATGAGTTCGCGGATGTGTGCCCCGGCTGGCTAGTTGCCCCGGCCGGGACCCAAGTGACAGGCCGTCGGGCAACGTCGGTTAGGCTGTCTAAGCCGTTGACTTGCTGTGGATATCTTTGACCTTGCTCAATATGCTGACTGGTCAGCGGGTGCAGAATATGCCCCATCACTATTTCTTTTATAAGCTCGTTTATTTTCCATTAGCTATAGACCAATTCAAATCAAAACCCCCACATCATTGTTACCTTAAGACCGAAATTAAGACAGCTAGAAATTACATTTGCCTCTCTGTGGTTCGACCCGACTGCCGCTAGCTATAGTTGTAGTTGGACTTATAAATTTATCTTTGGTGCACACAACGACGGGCATCAAATTTTGGCGCCGTTGCCGGGGAGGCAGCGCTAGTTTTAGTTGTTTTTTTTTATTTTAGTCTGTGTTTCGCCTCAAGGGAAGACTGAGTACCTTGAGGCAGTTCTTACCATTTCCTCTAGTGTTGTTTTGTTAGGTCCTATAGGTCCTATCTACAGTACTTCAGAAGGATGCACCCATGTTCCATTCTCAGGAGCAGCAGGTGCCGTTTTGTGGGAGATGCGGCGGAGCGGGACACACATCTGAGGCATGCAGGCACCCTAAGGAGAAGATGTTTGATTTTCATCAACTTCAGCTCGACAATTCGTATAATTACGCTCCTACTCCACCGCGTCAACCATATGTACCTCCTTATGAAGCCCCACCACCATCCACTCCGTCACAGCAAGAGTCAAATAACGAAGTTGCAGAGTTGATAAGTCTAGTGCAACTGCTTATGGTAGAGGTACAGAAAAGTAATGCGGCAAATGAGGTCTCAATCATGGAGCTGAAATCTCAAATTGCTACATTAGACAAGAATGCAGCTGAGATACCGAGTTAATTTCACTCTCTGAATCAGCGTATTGAGACCGTACATGCAATGACGCTGAGGAGTGGGTCTGCTCTCGATGGACCCAAGAAAACTGCTGAAAAAGGGAAGAAGAAAAAGGGCAAGAAAAAGACGATCAGCAGTAATCACGGTCGATCGACCACATCACCCAGTCGATCGACCAGTCCGCGAAATGACATAGCTTCTGGTACTGTTGAAACCAACGATCGATCGATCCGACCAACATGGTCGATCGACTGAGGAAGCAGCTGATGACGAAACATTCCATCCTCCAATGCCAGACAACTTGAGGGACTTCTTGTTTCTTGGTACGACAGCTCCAAAACTATCGAGGCAAGATCCAGATGTTGATGGGTCCGTTCCGATTCCAAAGTATGACCCTACGACGGTCAATGGTTCATTCCTGAGACGGACTGAAGAAGGTTCGAGCTATAACAAGGATAAAGTAGTGGATTTTCACCTAAGTCCACCGATGCTTGGTATGAGAGACCTAGAGAAGAGGGCTAAGCTACTTCGACGACCCCATATCCAGAGAGGCTGGTACCAACGAAGGATGAGGTATACTTTGAAAAATTTAAAAATGTCATTCATAGTCTCAATGTGCAAGTACCTTTTCTTGAGTTGGTTAATCAAGTTCCCGCTTATATGAAATTCATGAAGCAGCTTTTAAATAAGAAGCGGAAACTTGATAGGGTCGAGTCTGTTAATTTAATCAAGAATCTAGCTCTTATTTGACTCACACGCTCCACACAAGTTAGGCGACCGGGTAGCTTTTCAGTCCCTTGTAATATTGGTACCTTCTCAATTGAGAAAGCATTATGTGATTTAGGGGCTAGTATTAGTGTCATGCCTTTGAGTCTTGCTAGGAGATTAGGATTGACTAGATTTGCGGTCACTAATATGACAGTGCAAATGGCTGATCGTTCTGCGGTCCAGCCCGTAGGAGTCCTAGAAGATATTCCTGCGCAAATAGGAAAATTCTTCTTCTCAGTTGACTTTATTGTATTAGACATGCCCGAGGATGCCCATATCCCTATCCTTTTGGGTAGACCCTTTCTGCACACTTTGGTGCGATTATTGATGTTGGTTCGGGGACACCGACCTTTAAGGTGGGGAAGCAATCCATTAGTTTTGCCCAGACTTATAGGAAGAAAGATGCTATGTGTCCTGTGACTTGTAATGCGATTTCTACTCGTAAGTCTTATGTTGTAATTACCGACACTCCTCCTTCATTACCTGTGCCTATTCTGTTATGACACCTCCGCCCCGATTGGGAGCAAATTGGAGGAAGATTCTTCTTTTTGGCTATTGCAGAACCGGTTTGGGGAAGAAAGAACCGCCGATCGCTTGGGTGAAGGAGCCCATTGTTCAGAGAGGCGGTTTGGGATGTCTGAGCTATGCAACTGACGAGGAGCCAGATGAGGAGCCCAAGAAGAAGGAGCCAGTCAAAATTTCGGAGTCGGATCTTGAGTGTGAGGAGCTAGAAGATGATGGCCATGCTTGGGAAGATGCTAGAGATGATCCATTGAGTATCCCAGTCAGAGTAGAGTGGAGTCCAGCTTCGGAGATGAGCACTGCGGAAGCTACTTCATGTAGACAGAAGCCTTGGTCGGAGATTTTCCGCAGTTTTCGTTGATTTATTCGGTTCTTAGACCTTTTAAAGACTATTTTATTGCTCTTAGACTATTTACCGTTTTTCGTATGCGCGAAACTTCGCTTAGTTTGGTTTGCTTAGGATTTTTATAAACTTTAGACTGTTACTTTGGGTTTTGCGCAATTTTGGGCGCGTTATTATGTGCTTTTACACGTATATAGACCATATTAGCTCAAGTTAGTGAGTTAATTCGAAGAAATCAGAAAGTTGCAGCAGCTATTCCAGTCGATCGACTGGTCTGTATGGTCGATCGACTGGCTGCACAGTTCCAGGAGCTTCTGTTCCTGACATCCTGGTCGATCGACTGGGTGATGTGGTCGATCGACCGTTGCTCGCTGTTGTACCTGTTTTCGATCATTCCCCTGCTGTGTTTGATCGATTTGCGGAGTTCAGGTAGTTTTTTTTTCTCCACTTTATTCTCCGCTTAATTTCTGTTTTCTTCTGTTTTATCATTCCCGCACATAATGTTACCGTCCCAATTTTGCTTTCTCGAGATTACGCGTGGTATTTGTTGTCTTTTCAGGTACTTATTGGTAGCACTGCTAGCTACTGAAACCTCCTAGCTCACGCTGGTTTGGGGAGGTTTCCTTTTTGCTGCGCTTAAAGTCTTATGAGTTTCCGAGTCCTTCTTTTATGTCAATTTTAGTTATAATTCCGCAACTCCCATTTCCTTTGCTTATTTTCTTATATGATTTTGCACAATGGGGACATTGTGTGATTTGGTTTGGGGAAGGGTTTTGCGTTGCATTCACATGTCCCATTGCATTTCTGTTTCACGTTTATTGCATTTCGGTTTGCATTTGTTATTTCATTTCATATATATATATCAAAATTCAAAAAAATTGAAAAATTTCAAAAATTCAAAAAAAAAAAAAAATCACGTTTATTTTAGCATAGGTCGAGTCGGAACGGTAGTATTTCAATGATGGCATTGCATTTGCATCTGTTTTGCCTAAGCCTTGCTAATTGACATGTTATTAGTAAAATCATATATGCATAGTCTACGAGTTTTTCATTAAATACTTGTTGAACTTGAGATTTGACTTAGATTTTTGGCAAACTACTTATATTTTCTGATGTTTAGAGCTTATAACTGGTGTCATTCATGACCAGTTTATCTAGGATTGTGAGTAGTACTCCTTATGAGACATGTTACATAAATTTGCATAAATATGAACTTGATCCGCTTAATACCTGTATGCATTCGGTTTGTGGTTTGTTGACACATGTGGAAGAGGTCACCCCTTTGTTCTTTTTGCCCATAAGCTCCACGCTGCCAAAAACAGCCTTTTTGTCCCATTACTACATCCTACATTTAGCCTGCCCTTGTCAAGCTAGTAGTTTATGTTCTTGGGATTGTTACTACGTTTTTGGTGGCATTTGCTCATTTTGAGATGATGATTGGGAAGATGAAAAAGGAAGGAAAGAAAGAAACAAAGAAAAAGAAATGGAATTGAAAAAGAAGAAAAATGATTCGAAAAAAGAGAAAAAAATGCGTGCTGTACTGTAGAGGACGGTCGATCGACTGGCATCATTGGTCGATCGACTGCAGCCCGAGAGGGGAAGAAAAAAATCAATTCGCATAATTCAAAGTCCTTATTAAATGGCGATTTTTTCTCCCATGCTGTATTAATATCTTATGGGGAGTTGATTGATTAATTATTATGGAGATTGCGAGATTTGTGCTTCTAATTAGCACCGGGTTCTATTGTTGATTTTGAGCAAGAAGTTGGATGTTGTCATATGGCTTTGTTGGGTACTAGCTTAATCACCTATACCTCCACATTCCCATAAATGTTTTACCTTCTTCTTACCCATCACCTTACATATCCATATATATATATACCTCGGCATGTGTCATGGTCATTTGATTGGTTGGAATGCATATGTACGGTTGTAGAGATTACTTTCATATTAGATTGCAGGCATGTTCTTATAGGTCGTAGTTAGGTGAGAGTCACTACAAAATGAATTCTTTCTATCTTATACATTATTCACCTTGTGCTTATTTGAGTGATTTGAGCGACCCGTGATAGTCCAATTTGATAAGTCTCTACAGTTGACGGTTCAACAGTTTTTTAACGACTTCATAACTCGTTTGCATGATTCACATTGCTAATTGATTGTTAGTTAATGCATTAAATTGGTTTAGGCTATTCAATTGCATTTCGCTCTGAGTTTGAACTCGTTCCAATTAGGTGTTTTAAGATCGAGTCTAGTTCTTGCTTGGGGACAAGCAAGGGTTTGGTTTGGGGAAGTTTGATGCGTGTCCTAAATATGATGTTTTACACCCCATTTTACACGCATTTCAGAGCTCAATTGTGTAGTTTTATGCTACTATTTTCCCCATTTCGTCTACTTTCGTATTTTTATGTAATATTGCAGATTTATGCGGAAATGAGTAGAAATCGAGCCGAATCCGTCCCCGAGTACCTTGCATAGCATTTGACATGAAGTACTTACTCAAGAGATGAACTTGGTGCGCATTTCGAGGTCCAAAAGACAAATCCACGAGAATTTAGAAGTCAAGTATCAGCTAAAGCAGTCGATCAACCGCTACCTATGGTCGATCGACCATACCACGACTTCCAGGAACTACTGTTCAGCATAGACCGGTCGATCGACCGGCTTCAGTGGTCGATCGACCACACCGCTACTTTGACGTGAATTAGTAGAACGAGGAATAGCAAGCCCATAGTAGTTAGGTTTTGGAAATAAGAACTACGTTGTATTCTATATAACGTTGGCTAGGTTTTGAGAACAGGATCCAGTTTTTTATCAAGTTAATTCAGTTTTATCATTAGTGCTACGCATATATTAGTTTAGGTTATTTCCATTAATAAAGTTCTTTCGCATTCGGTTTGATTTTTCCTCTACAATTCCTACACGCGGTATTCTTCTGTTCTGATATTTCATTTTATTGCTTTCATTCGTAGTATAGAATTGCTAAGATAGATCTCCCGAAGCCAATTTATTGTTTTATGTTAATCGTTCGTTTAATCAATTTAATCATGAATTCAGTAGTTCTATTAGTTAATTTTATTGTTGTTATCACTCCTAGTATGAGTAGCTAATTTCATCGTGCTAGGATGTAGGGAATATGTAGGTTAGGCGGCATAAAAATTGGTACGACCTAAATCGCATGCCGGTCGATCGACTGGGTTCCCTGGTCGATCGACTGGCCACGTGAGTTGTGTTTCGTTTTAATTGTTTTTAATTGTTATATTTGACGAATCGAATGCATGCGAACAGTTGAATGCTTAGTATACGACCGGCCCATTAGATCGATAGATAAGGAAAGTTGTTGGACTGCCAATTAAAATGACTAAACTATGCTAAGATCGAAAGATAGGTAAAGTTTAGGTTTTTAGTCACTTTTCAGGACGAGAGTCAGTACTAGTGATATTAGGGACCCGTAGCAAGATCGAAAGATGCTACTTGTTAAGAGTGGACCGAGAGGACCCCTTATTTTCCCGTCTCACGTGATTTGTTTTAGACCTACCCAGCTGCTGCCGCCGAAACTACAATGAACCGACCATCTTAGTACCCCTCTTTATTATTTGATTTAATCTATTTCTTTTATTAGCTCTTTTATTTGCCATTAGCTATAGACCAATTCAAATCAAAACCCCCACATCATTGTTACCTTAAGACCGAAATTAAGACAGCTAGAAATTACATCTGCCTCTTTGTGGTTCGACCCGACTGCCGCTAGCTATAGTTGTAGTTGGAATTATAAATTTATCTTTTGTGCACACAACGACGGGCATCAGTTACCGAAATAGCCATGGGGGCTATACTCGCACAAACTGTTGGAAAAGAAGAAAGAGCTATCTTCTACCTTAGTAATAAGTTCTTGGAGTACGAGAGTAAGTATACACCTCTCGAGAAGACATGCCTTGCTCTTGTGTGGGCAACAAAGAAGCTACGCCTTTACATGCTTAGCTACTCAATCAAAGTGTATTCTAAAATGGATCCCGTCAAATACCTCTTCGAGAAACCCGTTCTTAATGGACACTTGGCAAGATGGACCTTAATGCTCTCAGATTTCGATCTCAAATACGTACCTTTGAAAGTCATAAAGGGGCGTGCCGTGGCCGAATTCTTCACGGATAATCCTATCAACGATTCTCAAGCAATAGACACGTGGTCGTTTCCAAATGAGGATATTTTACAAACTAGTATGGATTTTTGGGATCTTTACGTTGATGGGGCATCCAATTTGAGAGGATTTGGAATAGGAGTGTTGCTCATTTCTCCTGAAGGCGAGCATACACCACTTTCTGTCAAACTCGACTTCGAGGTGACAAATAATGCAGCAGAGTATGAAGCTTGCCTCATTGGTTTACAAGCAGCAGTAAGTTTAGGAATCAAGCATCTTCAAGTTCACGGGGACTCGTCTTTGATCATTAACCAAATCACTGGATCCTGGAAAATCCGAAGTGAAAGCCTAGCACCCTATCAGACTAGGATAGATCAGATTGCTCAATTCTTCGATCAGTTTACCTATTTACACCTACCTCACGAAGAAAATTAGTTTGCGGACGCTCTTGCAAAACTCGCATCCTTGATTAATATGCTAGACAACATGGTTGAAATGCCTTTGTGCATCGAATGGCGGTCAGAACCAGCCTATTTGCACTTCCTTACAGATGAAGAGGAAAAACCAGAGGAACCTTGGTTCCAGGCGATTCTAAATTTTAACCTCAATGGTACATATCCACCAGACATCAATAAGAGGGGACAACGTGCCATATGCCTACTTGCCTCTCAATACCTCCTTATGCAGAGAGAATTGTACATAAGAACACCACCCGGTGTTATCTTGCGTTGCCTTGATCATTCACAGGCACAAAAAGTAATGGAAGAAGTTCACGGTGGAGAATGTGGTCCTCACATGAGTAGACCTATGATGGCAAAGAAAAACACGCGTCTAGGGTATTATTAGACGATGATGGAGTCACATTGCATCAAATATGTCAGGTATTGTCATAATTGCCAAGTCTTTGGGAATGTGCAACATGTTCCTCCCTCGATGCTATATACCATGACATCTTCTTGCCCATTTTCTGCTTGGGGAATAGACATCATCGGGAAAATCACTCCAGCTGGGACAGGAGGCCATTGTTACATTTTAGTAGCTATCGAATATTTTACTAAATGGGCCGGGGCAACATCCTACACTAGCCTTACAGCCAAACATGTGGCAAAGTTCATACAAACCAATATCATTTGTCGATACGGTTGCCCACATGAAATCATCAGTGACAACGGGTCACATTTTCAGGTCGAAGCTGCACAGTTGCTAGCCAAATATAAGATCAAGCATTGCCATTCCTCGCCATACAGACCTTAAACTAATGACATGGTATAGGCAGCTAACACAAATGTCGTCACAATCCTCAAGAAAATGATCGACAATTATCGTGATTGTCTTAGCAAAATACCCTTTGCGTTATGGGGATATCGCACGTCAGTTAGGACGCCCACTGCGGCTACTCCTTTCTATTTTACTTACGACATGGAGGTTGTAAAACCAGTAGAGCTAGAGATCCCATCTCTACGCATTTTACTCGAAAGTCAAATCCCAGAAGCTGAATGGAATATGGATCGGTATGATGAACTCATCCTCTTGAACGAACGGAGGTTACGCGCATTGAATAATGTGCAGACATATCAGGCACGTATCAAACGAGCCTTTAATAAATGACTCAAGCTCAGAAACATCAAGGAAGGGGATTTGGTACTCAAGTCAGTCAAAGCACTCCTACATGTCGATCCACGAGGAAAATTTAAACCTAATTGGGCAGGACCGTTTTTGGTCAAGTCCATATTTTCAGGGGGTGCGGTTAAGATTATAGACCTAGATGGGAATGAGTTTTCTAATCCAACTAACCTGGACCAATTGAAAAGGTAATATCCTTATAATAGGATAAAACGCGCCTCGCGTGACCCGCATGCCGCTCTTGCGACACGAAATAAAAATGGCCCCTGGCCCGCTAAAAAAGCTTATGACATTTTGCTCTTGCGTTTTGACATTTTGACATCCTCATATCATCAAATAAATTGAATTGCATTTTCTTAGGAGTAATTAAAGCACACGTTTATTTTTCTAAGTTCATTATAAGCTCTTGCTTCGAACATTTATTCTTTTACATTTTTTCCGAACTACGTACATGGTTTGATTTCCTTTTTTCTAATGAATAAGTAGGCAATCCTTTACAGGATACAACCCGTCATTTCAAAATGTAAATAGAAGGACATTTGCATGTTGCATTTGAAATTCGACAAGAATAAATAAAGAAAAATTTATAAAGTTTCTTAACTAATAAATCGTTTATTCATTATTCCTTAAATAATAAGTAATACGCCAAATACATATAATTTAAAATGCTGAAAATTAAATGCTAGGCTAGGATTCTAAAAACTCTGCCATTTATTACAACTCAAATAATAATAAATACTATATAAGAATGACTAAGGCTACTCTTCCATCTTCCCCTTGCCTTTGTCGCCTTTGTCAAATTTCTTGTCTCGACCACGAGCGGGACGCTCTTGCGTTATTTCCGACCTAATCACCAACGGTCGTTCTCGGGGTCTAGATTTCCCATTCCGATCCACCACCATCATCTCGGCAGGAGCATTCCTTGGTTTCTTCGACGGACGAATGACCCGATATCCGGCCTCTTCTTCCTCCTCAGTTAAGTACATTTGATTCTTCTTCGCCACTTCGCGGATCTTATAGTCTACGGGCTCGTGCTTCCTTACCTTTTCACGCTCCACGGGATTACCAGCTTTCCTCTACTGCAGATGTAAGTCAAATACCCATAGCGAGCCAACCGGAACTGGTATGAACCATATGTTTCTTTGGGTCCAACGGATTGCCCACTCTCGACAAGACTCCGAAGTGTGAGCCAAGGCAGTTTGAGGGACGGTGTCTAGCTTCAGAATTTTCCGTCTTAGGCCCACTTGCCTCATCAGTCTCTCCGGAAAGGTATGGACCATGAAATCCAAGCCGGGAACGCGAATTGACTGTGTCGGATCCAGAGACGATACTCCACTCACTGATCTAAGATGCCACCATGGCACTATCCACTTAATAAAGGGTCCATCTTCACTCTTCAATTTTTTTCCCCAATAGTTGCATATTCGAGTGAAGTCCACCATGTATAGCCTCGTTCTCATCGCAATTGATCAGAAGCGATATCCTGTCACGTCAACTGGGGGCTCGATCAACTGCAGTCTTTCCATCAGCCAGATCTGCGAAGAAAGGAGATGGGAGTCAATGTCGCATAATCGGCCAAAAAAAAAAAACGGACGGAAATAATAAAAACGGCCGAATAAGACAAGAGACGGGTTCTTACCTGTAAGATAATATAACTCCCAAGATACGGATGCTCGTTGTTCGCCTTTCTATTATCCAATCCAAGAATGGTCTCCCCTAGAATAAAGCATGCTGGACTCCTGCGCAGTTCCATTTGCTCCACTATACCTAGAAATCGAGGGTCACTCCTCATTTCTTTGTCCACATGCCCTCGTAGGACATAGCAATGAAGAAGGCAAAACCCATAAACTCTACGCCTCGCCGCATAGAAGATAGTAGGGTCCTCCCTATTTATAAATTGATCGACAAATTCAAACATACGGACACCTTTTGAGGTCACAAGACGGTCTACCTCAGCTTTGGTCAATCCAAGCAAATCCCTGAATTTGTTTTTTTATCCTTGAGAGCTAGGAGGTATAGCCGGAACACTTTCTGCATCTCATCCTCCAACCGCAGCAATTTCTTTAGGAAAAGGACAAATTTCGCCTCCCGGAAAGGCAAATACATGAAAATTAGGATCCCAATATTCAAGACAAGCATCCAAAAAGGGCCTAATATAATTATCTTCACCAGCTTCAAGCTTATAATGGATCCTAAATTGAAAGCACACATGTCGTGTTTCTCCACATTTGTAAATTCATTCGTCCACTCCTTAATGCGATTTTCAAAGGCATCCATATTTCGGAGAATATTGAGAAGATATAGGAGATTTTATGTAATAGACGAACTCAAGGAAGAGAGAATTGTGAGAATAAAAGCTCAACCGAGGTCTCTATTTATACTATTCGCTTTTTCCTAATTTCAGCTGAGGACGGACTAACTGGAGAAAAGACGCAACAGTTGCTGCACCTCTTCCAAGGATCGCAGCTTCTGCTGCGCCTCTTCCCCAAGCCCTTTTCCTCGTTTAACATCCGTGATCTTTCCTAATCTGTTTTTGGTAAAAGTTTCCTATTCATATAGGGACTTAATTCTGTAATTCCGAGTAATTGCCATTTTTATGTTCCCTAATCTTTTACGGTTTCGCTTTTCGAGGCAAAATTGACATTTTTGCCAAATACACACACTTACTCATTTTTTTTATTTTCTTTTTTTTCGGGGAATCATTTCACTTACTCTTTTCAAAATGTTTCTAATACACTTAGACATTTCTTTTAGATTTTTTTAGGGGGTAACCCGCCCTACCGTCCGGTCGCGTCATTTTGTCATTTTGTCCATTTTCGGGCACTTTTTTTTTCATTTTTTCATTTTGTCGTTTTGTCCATTTTCGGGCACTTTTTTTTATCTTCTTTTCTTTTTCGCGCTAATTTAGGCCATTTATTTGATTTTATTCTTTTTATGCTTCTGTCGTGTTTTCCTACGTGAATTTCGGTAGCATGACGGTGTAAACCGTCATATGCCAAACCTGTTTTTCAAAGCTAACTTGCAGGTACAACAAACATCCAAACAACAAAGGCACGTTGGCCGTCATATATACAACAAAAAATGCAACAACAAAAGAAATATACATCAAAAACGGGCTCGTACCCAAAAGGAAGTCCAAAATGTACAAATGTACAAACAAACAGTCAGCAAACTAGTCCTGACGACCCCTCAGCTCAGCTACTGTCGTCTCAAGGGCGGCGACCTCAGCGTCTCTCGTCTCAGTTCTCTTAACAAATGGGTCGTCTCCTCTTGGAGATGATTAAAATAAAAGACGGGTACGAAAGGTTCATACCTGCCGTCCCGAGCCACCTCTAAGGGCCTCGATGGCTGTAGCTCGCAGTCGGTTGACCATTCTCCACAGCTCCACATGCCTAAACGGTGCCACCTTCATTCAAAAATAGAGAAGGTTCAAGCAAATGCATGTAACAAGGCATAAAATACAAAAGACAGCCAAAGCCGGGGCTTACCCTCCTCACGATCTGCTGCCACTTGTCCAAGTTAGCATCAGTCACCGCCTCGCTGAAATCCCGGATCTCCGAGATCACCGTCATGCCCGTCGAGTCAGAGTACTCCAACGTATCTGGAAAAACTGGGGACTCGACGCTCGCCACCTCGATCTCCTGCAAACTCAAGTGGTTCATTATTTTCTAATCATTTATTATTTATCAAATTTATCAAAGGCAAGTAAACGATAAATATGCTTACCACGATCGGCCAGTACGCCAGCCTCCGGCGAACAAACACAGCGTACTCCTCACCAGGGAGTAGGAGGGCGTCACCACTCGCGCCGGCCAGGTCAGCTGTCCTCTCAGCCTCTAAAGGCTCCTTAAACATCGTCCGTGGAGGATTGATGGGAACCATAATAGCGTCACGAGAGCACTGCCGAGTCAAACGCTCACCCAGGTGCCAGACAGGCCTCATGGGCGTCGTCAACAGCAACCAATTCGAACTTCGGGGACGGAAGACCTAAGCAACGAAAGCTGGAGCCCAAGAGTAGCTCTCCCAAGGCCGGGGCACCCACTAAAGCAAGAAGGCGAGGGGTTATTCCTATGATCATCTCTAAATAAGGAAAGATAAAATGAAGATCAAAAGACACTCACACTGTTTAAGCTCAGGGCATTCACGCCCCTCCGAAAAACATCGAAGGAAGACCGCTGGCTCTTCCGACGACACACGATCCAGTCCCTAACGACGAGGTACTCCCTAGGTACATCTGCCGCCCTCGTGGCGCAACGCTAGGAAAGAAGGAGTTGAAAGAAATGTAGATCTATATACATACTAACATACTCATATATGTTAAAATTAATTTGTCATAAAATTAAATGTGGATTTTATGCATGCAAACATTAAATAAAATAAGGAAGAAACATTATTCTTACAATGGGTATTTCGGTTTTATGGGCACAAAAGAAATCTCCTTTTCTTTTGTTCTTGAGCTTTCCTTTAATGGAAGAAACAAGATCCAAGTGTAGGATCTCTCCTTAGGAATTATACCCAAAGCTAACTCTTAATAAGATTAATATTATATGAACTAGTATAATGTTAATCTTGTGAAAAATTGAACCAAAAATGGTTGGTTCTTCGCTCCTAAAACCGGGTAGGAGAAGAGGGATTATAGAGGATTTTCTCTTTCTAAAAACTCTTATTTTTTTTTTTTGAGATGAATGAATAATAATTCACATAATATTGTCAAAGTGAATAATAGGCAAAATAATGAAAAATCACTAGGATTTTGTCTTCCCCAAAACCGGTGGGAGTGGAGGGAAAAGGAGAGCCAATGCATGCCCATGGTTACCTTCACAAGAATATGTAGGTGTGCATGGCTAGCAATAGGTTTTCATAATTATGTTTTCCATTAACATAATCAAACAATTTTTAGTCTAATTCTCCTCCTTATTTCGGCACAAAAGGATAACATGGATTCCATATTATTTTTGTCAATTATCAATATGTCACATGTCAAATGTAACATAAAATTGTTATGTATTTTTAACATATTAAAAATCAACGTATTATTAAAAATACGTACATACAAAAAAATCGACTTAGTAATTCATAATTACTTGTACCAAAATATTTTACCAATTTATAAATCGCATTTATAATAATTTATTCAAATTCAATTGTTTCCTTAAACAATAATTTCATCTGAGTAATGATACAATTCGATTACTCAGACCGTATCTCATTTTAATGAGATACGTAAATATTACATCCAAAATCGTCCGTCAATTTTTCAAGTAATTTAATTAACTCGTAACATTATACGATTAATTAAATGATCAATTAAGAGTGTTGCCCTATAGGTATGACCTAGGGGTCAATCGATCACCACCGTCGCATCGACGTAATGTCAAACTATAGTCGACCAATCATTACCGATATATGTTGACCGATTGACATAAAAATACTTCCCAATTGTATTCTTTAAAATGAGATTTAATAATGATATTTAAATCATGTGATCGCACTATTGTTGAGGACACATTTCCCAACAATCTCCCACTTGTTCTCGACAAGTGTGCATCACCAATTCTCTTGTCCTATTACTATCTCCCACTCAATGCAAGATGTCTTTCAGGTCGTACTTGCAAGTGATCATATCGAGAGTGGTTTCCTCGATCGGGAGTAACTGATTGACCGGATTTATCCACTCTGGATACCTTCCGAGCGTGGCCACGCATTTCCAGTTCATTACTCCTCGAGTGGCCCTGAGATATTGTTTTAACCCTGACAAGGGGATGGACAATTCCTATCGCACTCATTCCCTTCGACTAGCCACAGCCATCATAACCCAAAATATGCCCATTTGACCCCATTTACGAAGGTCGTAGTAACACAAATCAAAGTTAATCTGAAACTGTGCCATCTTAGGTGAATAGTCTTTAGTCAAAAGAATCGACTCATTAGAATACTATAGCAGCTCTCGCCACGACCAGGCTATATAAATTTTCCAGAACTCTATAAGCGGTCATTAGGCCCGACAAAGTGTTCCTAACAATCTGCCTATGTGATCGACTAGTCATCTCACATGACTGTATGGCACTTGAACTTGCCATCAATCGCATCACACTCTAGTCACTTCAAGACGTCACCTCATACAAGTGACTATGGGCGAATACTATGCTAATCCGTGTTCACTTTAACGGGGTTCAATTGTCTCTACAACCCGTTTGGATGTAACAAAGTATAATAAAAGAGTTTTAAGAGTAAAAACTCAAACGACAAATGCGATTATCACATATGAATAGTCAATGCCTGATTACTATTTCATGTTCTATAATCTAATTTGATCTTGTACGTAGTTGTTCATTTCAATTCAATTGAAATGACATGACTCATCATGTTTAGCCTTTGAGAAGGCTTTGGTTAGTAGGTTTTATCAATTTCTTGTACCTTACTCAACCTCACTACATACTTGTTTTCCTTTGTAATGTATACATTTGTATTACAAAACTTTCTGAGTACGTGTCGAGATCCAATCAAGATATAGGCCCTCTTAGCCTAAGAATAGCTCCCACTGTTTTCACAGTGTGCAGGACTCATCTTTCTTGCACATCTCATGATCGCAAGTGTACTCAATTTCCGTTATAAATATCTCTCATTGTTCTTTATTGTCTAGAACGATTCTAGAAAATCTACTTCTTAATTAACATTGCCACAATGGTATCTTAACCATCCTAATGTGTTTTGATTATGGTTTTGTCGGAAACCATGCGCAATCTCAATTGTCAATTGTCACTTGTGTAACACCCTTTACACAATATTGCATCATAAACACTTTGCATCATAGCCTTAATGCTTCTGCAAGCACTTAAGGGTAATCTTTATAGCTTACTTGGTAAAGATTACTTAAATTCGATTTTGAAAACAATTCATCATACTCAAAGCATATGAAGTGTTATACATCATTACTCATTTAATTGATCCGGCAGCGGAAGCAAATGGAATCAATCAAATATGTTCAAATTAATTGAACTAGTCATGAATCTTATCAACATAAGACTTCTTATTGACGCTAATATCATGTGGATTTATCTTCATAAATCCGGATAATAAAGATGTATTATAATACTCCAAAAGTCTTATATCATTCGCAATGATCAATATGTCATCCACATATAAGACTAATTAAAAATTCCGTAACTCCCACTAAAATCCATGTATAAACACAACTTCTCGACTTATCGAGAATTGTTTTATCACATGATCAAAATGTTGATTCCAACTCATTGATGTCCTACTTAAGATCCTCTCTTAAGTTTCACATTATCTTAGGATTGCAAGAATCTATGAAACTCATGACATGTATTGAATACATTCCTTCTATTGAAGAAGTGGGTTTTAGATTCACTTGCTGTATGCATATCCTCATAATGAAACACAATCCCTAAGAAGATCCAAATAGACTTAATCATTTTAATTAGTGCAAAACCCTTTGCAACCAATCTTGCTTTGAAATATCTCTTTATTAGTGCAAAACCCTTTGTCACTAATCAAGCCCTTATGTTTCGGATTTTCATGGCTCTAAGCCTTGTATTGAGTTGTGACTTAAACACTCTTATGTAAGTCATATGTTCATTACTTTCTAGAAGTAATCAACTTGAATCAAACAATTTCTTTTGTAAGTTATAAGCTCTTTACTTTCTTAAAAGTATCATGAATTCATCATTTTTTTAACAAGTGACGAATTTTAACCTCCTAGGTTTTGAAGAAACAATGTCTTACACAAAACTCATGTAGCCAAGAAAGACCAGTTTCTTGCGACATAACATTCTTTGTGGCTTTTGAATAATTTCTCCCACTCTGTCTTCTAGAAATAAACTTGTATTTTAGAAAGGCAGCTTCACGAGCCACAAACCCGTCGTACTCATGATAATTGAAAAGGGAAAAATGAGCATTTGTTTCTTGTGAAAACTTACAACCATGGTACCCTTACCATTTCATATCTCATATGATTCTATTTAGTGGAAAAATAATCTAGACAAAAAGATAAAATCCCCAAAAGGATCAAGTAACTCAAAGTAACTTGATCGAAGTCCAAACCTTATCAAATAGCGTTTGAATTCTTATCTAATCATTCATTATCCCATAATGCGTGTTAAGAGAGATTAATTTGTGATACTATGTCACAATTTATTTGGCTTATATCAAAGTCTTCACTTTGATAATCCCATCACGACTAAATCGTGATTCCTTGAACTCTTGAACTTCTTCAAAGATTTCTCTATTTACCTTATTAAGTGAACACACTAGTGTCAACTTAAATCGTTGGTAAAAGATGATGATCAACCTATTTTGGATTGATGATTTATAACCTCGATCTCCTTTTCAACCAAAAGGCACGAGACATTTTGCTTTGAATACAAGATACGCATATACCATTAACAATCTAATGGTTTCAAGAGTACTCGTTAACTCTTTGCGTTCATCATTCCAAAATTTTAAGGTTTAATCTTGGGTTACCAATTTGAGTCTTGCATCATCTTCATGATATATTATTCTAGTTTGGTTTAGAATATAATCACCTTGATGATGGGCTAGCCATACATCAAATCGTGGTGTAAAGGGTCACAAAAGTGAAACCTCTTTTGTCTCTTAACAAGTTTATATTCTTATTTAGAGTTTATGCACTTAATAGTCACAATTAAGTACCACTTTAAATCCAAAAACTAGATTGAGTACACAATTACTCTATCTCTCGACTTTATTGTTGCTAGTCGTCATATTCTAATCATCCTATGTATCAAACATAATGATGAAAACCACCACCGGTTTCTAATATTGACGAAGTAATACTAGCAAAATTTATGTTTAATCAAATAAACATTTAACGAAGAAGGTCCCATTAGATGTCCCACAACTAACTTGTTGATTCTTCAATAATTTGGGTGTGTTTCCTTTCTCGTGTCTAACATTTAAGACAATGGAAACTTTATCGGTCGGGATTGATAGGTTTAGTATCGTCATTCTAAACAACTTTACCTTTAACATAACCTTGTATCAATTCCATTCTAATTTTACTTCTTTAACCTCGTCCTCATCTTAACGGTTTAAGAGAATGCTCCCACTCATTTCAATGAGTCTTTGCTTTGAGAAGCAAAATTGAATTCATGAAGATTACTCTTCATTTGTTCGTTTTAGCCTTAAAACATTCATTGAAGTGGTTGCGTTATTTTGGTCAATTACGAATTCTTGACAAAACTAATTACCAAAACAATTTATCGCTTCAAGGTACTTAATTCATTTAAGTACATGAAAAACAATCCATTGTAAGTAGATGTGTTAGTCAAGAATCAAAAACCTGTTTGATCATGAATAACTTTAATCTATACTCTTTACAAGAGATCCTTAGCAATGGTTCGTTTGAGGTTTTTGAAGCAAATTCAAATTTTGTCTTTAGTTACGATGTTTTAATGGAGATTTGTATCAAAATCGAAATGATATCGAATATGAATTGTGGTAAAGAAATAGAACAATATAAAAACGGAATAGTGGAAAACTTAATATTTATCGTTTTATTAATACTTGAAAAAACAAGTATAGCATTTACATAGTGACCTCTACCCAACTATGATAAATGATTCCAAGACCCAAATTCCTATTGACTTAGGCACGGTGGGGCCGATACATCCTTTATCAATATAACTCGGTGGATTAACGTTTAATCGATTTTACTTTTAGAACTCTTGGTCGATAATATTACATTAACATTTATCTTTAGCCCAAAACACATTCGACAAGGGCACGGTGGGGCCGATACATCCCTTATCAAAAACTTTTGTTGAGTTCAATCCAAATTTCGAATAAATGTGTCCATGATCCAAACCCACATTAACTTGGGCACGGTGTGGCCGATACATCCCTTATCAACATGAATTCGGTGGATAGACATTTATCACCCACTTCCCCTACGTAACAAGGTTTGTACCCCGGTGGGGCCGAGCGCACTCCCTCGCGAAATAGGTTTTCATGGTTTCTACTATTTGGTAAGGCTATGTCTCAATTAATTGTTTTAGCGAGAGGTCATGTCAATGTATTATCTATCACGTTTTAAGTGAACTAAAGCGGTGAACTATGATAATTCTAATTGACACGGTCGATAAACTCGATAAAATAAGGATGCATGTTTTAGTTATGGCGATTTAGCGATGCAGGTGACATAAAATAAAATGCAAGCATAAAAATAAATAAATCCTAGTATGGCCTTTCCTAAAATAGAAAAACTATTTAACTATTACATATTCGGAAACCAACTCCATTGGTCCCTTGAACTTCGGTTGTGGCACGCATCTCGAGGTAACACCGTCTTTATGTATCGCCATCTTGAAGAAGTCCGTCTTTGGGAACTCCGAGATGAATTTAAATTACATAATAAATTACATAATTTCCTATTATACATTTGTAACTAAAATAAAATAAATCTATTAAATTACAAAACGGTGATACGAGATCACAATAAAAATTACAACCGAATCGATATTCCCATACATTTCGGGAAATACCAATTAAATCTAAGGCCATACTAAGTAAAATTACATTTCAAAAATTACATAAATTAAAATTATGACAATCATAAAGAAAATGCAGCATTATAATATGTATGAACATGCTCAATTTTATGCTAAATCGCCTTTAATTAGCCAATATCGTATATTACTCGGTTTTTACGGATTTGCGTGATTTCAACATTTTATAATCACAAAAATACATAAACTCATATTTATGCATAAGTTAATTACCCTAACCTCTTAGGACTCAAAATTTAGTCTTCACTAATAATTTGACCATAATTAACCCATATTTACAAAATTGTTCATAAATGGACCAAAAATTACAAAAATAAGCTATTAACTCATGAACATTCTGGAAAAATACCATGACACTCATAATGTTCAAAATCTTAGGTTAAAAATTTCGAAATTTTTCCGGAAAAACAATGTTGCGGTTTATCGATTTTTAATAAAATAATCATAAAAACATGGAAAAATTATTTTCATTAACTTTTAAATTTTAGATCTGAAAAAGATAATAAAATGCAACATTAGACGTTTTTCCTAAGTCATAGATTATGTTTTATTAATTTTTCACTAATAATGTCACTATTTATGCTATTTTTCTTCAAAAATCCATAAATCATGCAAAAAGACTTCTTTATAGCCAATTATTTTACACACATCTTGTAAAATTGCATGTGACAACATATTAATTTTCTATGACCAGATTCGAAATTTAACTCATATTAACCTATTTTTCACCTAAATCCGAATTTAATAATGAAAAATTCATTTTTCGAGCATAACAAGTCCAAAAATTATGAAAATATACAGGTTTTCTCAAAATAATATATGTGACAACATATCCAAAAATCAACTGAAAATCCGAAGTATAGCTAATTTTAGACCAAAAATGACATTTTTACTCATAAAATCATATTTAAATGCCATTATTGTAAAATATGAACAATAAAAATCCGTAAAATTAACCAAAATATCCTAAAACATTTTAGGACCATAAATATTAACATGCATGGATTAATTTCGTGATATCTCATAATAACACAAATTTTACAAGTTTTATTTGTTATTCTTATAACTCGGAAAAACTTTTAACCGATTTGCATGCAAACAACCGTGGCTCTTGATACCGATTGAAAGAAATGTAGATCTATATACATACTAACATACTCATATATGTTAAAATTAATTTGTCATAAAATTAAATGTGGATTTTATGCATGCAAACATTAAAATAAAATAAGGAAGAAACATTATTCTTACAATGGGTATTTCGGTTTTATGGGCACAAAAGAAATCTCCTTTTCTTTTGTTCTTAAGTTTTCCTTTAATGGAAGAAACAAGATCCAAGTGTAGGATCTCTCCTTAGGAATTATACCCAAAGCTAACTCTTAATAAGATTAATATTATATGAACTAGTATAATGTTAATCTTGTGAAAAATTGAACCAAAAATGGTTGGTTCTTGGCTCCTAAAACCGGGAGGGAGAAGAGGGATTATAGAGGATTTTCTCTTTCTAAAAACTCTTATTTTTTTTTTTTTGAGATGAATGAATAATAATTCACATAATATTGTCAAAGTGAATAATAGGCAAAATAATGAAAAATCACTAGGATTTTGTCTTCCCCAAAACCGGTGGGAGTGGAGGGAAAAGGAGAGCCAATGCATGCCCATGGTTACCTTCACAAGAATATGTAGGTGTGCATGGCTAGCAATAGGTTTTCATAATTATGTTTTCCATTAACATAATCAAACAATTTTTAGTCTAATTCTCCTCCTTATTTCGGCACAAAAGGATAACATGGATTCCATATTATTTTTGTCAATTATCAATATGTCACATGTCAAATGTAACATAAAATTGTTATGTATTTTTAACATATTAAAAATCAACGTATTATTAAAAATACGTCACATACAAAAATCGACTTAGTAATTCATAATTACTTGTACCAAAATATTTTACCAATTTATAAATCGCATTTATAATAATTTATTCAAATTCAATTGTTTCCTTAAACAATAATTTCATCTGAGTAATGATACAGTTCGATTACTCAGACCGTATCTCATTTTAATGAGATACGTAAATATTACATCCAAAATCGTCCGTCAATTTTTCAAGTAATTTAATTAACTCGTAACATTATACGATTAATTAAATGATCAATTAAGAGTGTTGCCCTATAGGTATGACCTAGGGGTCAATCGATCACCACCGTCGCACGACAAGAAATGTCAAACTCTAGTCGACCAATCATTACCGATATATGTTGACCAGTTGACAGTAAAAATACTTCCCAATTGTATTCTTTAAAATGAGATTTAATAATGATATTTAAATCATGTGATCGCACTATTGTTGAGGACACATTTCCCAACAGGAGTACACCCACGCTTGCAGGCAAAATGATAATGATGATTACGAAAATGATCTTTTATATTTTCAAAAAATGATATTCATATTTTCAAGAAAGGTTCATACCTCTAAGAGTAGTCCAGGACCGACAGTGGTAGGAGAAGTCCCCTTCTCCATCAACTCCGGATGAACCATGGCCCTCATGTAATGTGTGAGGACCGCAAAACTAGGAGTAACCCAGTCCCAGCGACCTAGGCTACTCAAGTCAGAAAGAAACAGAAGAAGCTTTGTCGACAACCTCTCCCCCTTGTCTCCGAGGTAAATCAAAGACAAGAACCACCACTGTAACACCTCATAATTTTGGCCAAATTTAAAACTTACTTTTACATACAAAACTGGCCAAAATATAGGATATTATAATTAATATACAAAGTCTCCTCTTACAAATGTTTAAAATAAAATATACAAAGATAGAAGATGAAATAAAACTTTCTCAAAGTCTTTAATAAAATCTTCACTTGAAATAAACTTCTTTTAAACCGCAGCGGAAGTAACCTGAAATAAAATAAGAAGACAAAATGGACCTACCCCCATGACGAGTAGCCTAGAAGGAAGAAAACACGTCAGCCGGAAAGCTGAGTAACAGATAATACCTCAATAGAAGCAGAATAATTTTGGTCATGGCGTGGAAACACAGACATGTAAAAATAAAATAAACAGAGAGAATATTAAAAACACTCCCTGTTAACTCATCTCATACTCAAACCTACTCCATAATATAATACACTCTCTCGTCCCAATAATTAACCAAGTTTCATCTCATTACTCCGTCTCACTCATTACTCTGTCTCGTAATATAATACTCCCAATTAACCACGTATAATATTTTTATCGTCGCTCCTAAGCCAAGGACAAGGGGTGAGTGAACTGGCGGGTAAAACCGCAAAATAATATTTCCATCTCATTATCGATTTCAAACTCAAATAACTCAATAACCATGGTCACGCTGGACCGTAAAGATAACTCGGCTCAAAGGCCCCATAACTCATCACTCAAAACCAGTAATCAATTTCCATCTCAATTTCAATATCGATATTGTCAAGGTGCAAAGAACCGTGCTCAACACTTAGAGTATAAACTCAAAGCTACTCACCCACGAATCTCGGTCAAAGTAAAGACTTTTTAATACAATACAAAACCACAATCAAATTCCGAAAATCCAATTCCTCATACACAATCTCGAAACAAAAACACTAAACTCAAACTATTTAAGTCTAACAAATTTCTCTTATGCACCATATAACATACGTCAAGAGCTTTAACAATTGTTGTCACCTACCACTACAATCAAATCCCACTTTTGTCATAGTTTCCAAATACCTCAGGTTCCCTTATTCCACAGTGTATACAACACCTCTAAACTAACCAACTATACCGTACTATCTTTAAATTGACCAAAAACACCCATTCTCACCGAAGGACAAATTCACAAAGTACAAAATATATAAATAAGAATATATGTAAGTAATAAAAACAACAATAATATATCTCTATTAAAATTTAAGCACATAAATCAATTAAGCCAATAACAATTAGTAAATATACCACACAACCTCGAACAATAGTAATAATAATAGGATCGGTAGAATCGTGTTACCTCGACATGTGAGATTCATCCAATATTTACTTTAGCGTTGTTTGGAAATCGGTCCACACACGTAATTAGAAAATCGGAGGTAGGATAGGTAAAATTGAGCAAAGACCAATGGTACAATTTGCAAAAAAGAGAACAGAAGATAGTTGGAGTATAGGACAAAATTGGAGATGTATTATAATGTAAATAATGATGATGATGATGATGATGATGATGATTGGAAAGGACTAGTTTCATGAGAATTAAGAACACAAGAAAGCGGCTGATGGGCAAGTTAAATAATTAAGGGAATTAATATAAGGGGCGACTTATACGGAAGTGAAAACGGACTAGGAAAGCATAAGGGTTTATAATTTTCCTTTTTTTCTCTTTTTAAATATCCTATTTTAACTAATAATCAAAATAAAAGGTTATAAACATAAAAATATTTGGGGTATTACAACCACAACCACAGACGAGCCCGCTGCTTAGCAGTACTGGGTGGTGGAGGCACCATGCCTCTATCCATCCTCACTCTCGCCGAAATCCTACCGTCGAAGTAGTCTCTGATGTAGGTACTCGACACCAAACCAGAAATCTGGGCCGCACCCGCAGCCAGGTTCCAGCCAACCAGACTCCTCGCCTCGGCCGAGTCTATCCTCATGGCCACCGACGGCCACATTAATGACTCCTCTCCGCATGGTAGACCCGAGATCATGTCGTAGTCCTCCAAGGTGACCTCGATCTCTCCAAAAGGCATATGGAAAGTCGAGGTCGTATCCCAGAACCGATCAAGAAAGGCCCGAATCAGGCAGAGATTAGCCCGAATCTTCCTCTCCTTGATCTCCCTGTTCGATGATAGCCTTCTCCTCCTCCGTCAGCTTCTCAAAGGAATCTATCATCGTCGTGTAACCGGAGAAGGATCTCATATTCCCAGCCTCCTGCATTAATTCAAAAGAAAGCTTTCTTAAGCATAGAAATGATAAGAAATGAATAATGATAAGAAATAAATAAAGGAAATGACAAGTGAAGGGCGAGCTTACGGCCGCCTCGTCCTAGATTAGCCCTCGGCGCGGCCTCCCTCTCTACGTCCTCCTCCATCTCCCGGACAGTAGAAGGCTCGACGTCAGTCTCCATGGGGTCTCTCCCCGACGTAGAAGGTACGTCCTCTGCAAAATTGAAGTAAAGGAGGCGATGCTAAGCGCATTTTCAAGGATTTTTAAGCATTTTCAAGCAATAAAAGCGGCATTTCTAGCCATCTTTGGCCATGTTTCCCAAAGTCTAACCACACACGTGGTAGTATAAGACGAGGCAAGTCTAAGTTCAAGCCTAGTTGCGGGTTTGAGTTGAAAATTCGGCAACATTTCGCTACAATGGCAATATGCCATATAAAAGTGTCCCGGAGAAGCTGTCACAAATTGAAAATCCGAAATGATAGAAAGTTTACCCATTACTTAAGGGTTCCAAAACATTATGTTTCATCAAAAGTTTGCAAGTATAGGGCCATTTTCGAAGGGTTTTACGATTTAGCAGAGAGACCGTCATATTTCGCCCTCAAATCCTTAATACTCGACGAAAATTCGAAAGAAATACATGGTTATGTTCCTAACATGGTCAATTATTCATTTCTAATGTCAATTTCATAAGACAAATCCATTTAGGACGAAAGCCCCAAATTTTCGACATAAAAGGGTATATAAACCCTAATTTTCGAGCCAAAATCGAAGCTCAAATGCAAAATAAAGCAAGTACAAGACACATAACTTGATTTGTCATGATTTATGGCGAGATTTGATCAAGTTTAGACATAATTTGGTTGAGTTTTTGTAAAGAAATGAAATGTTTGTGTTTTTGAAATGAAAAACAAAACACTTTAGTCGGGTTTTTACCCAGACAGGGACGAGCTCGGGAAAGGACGTAACACTTGTTGCGCCTCTTCCAAAGGTTGCAGCTTTTGCTGTGCCTCTTCCCCAGCAGGTTTCCTCTAAAGTTCGTTACGAGTTCCTTACTTGTGGGCCCGAGCTTCATGCGCCTCTTCATCAACATATGGCTCCCTCTTTTTTGGCGTTCTCTTCGTCCGAATCGGCAGACTACAGACAACCATGCCATTTTGTCTCCCGTGAGAGTTCATGATCATCAAATATAGTTCATTGGCTCCTCCCTTTTTATCGGTATTTCGCTTGTGACGACCCGAGCGTATTTTCTCCTCAGCAGTGTTAAGGGCGCGCCGTTGTCGATTACTCACTTTTCCTCAATGATGCCACGGGCGCGTCATTGTCGGTCTTATATTTTCTCCTCAGCGGTGCCAAGGGCGTGCCGTTATCGATTACTCACCTTTTTTCAATGACGCTAAGGGCGCGTCATTGTCCGTCTTATATTTTTCTCCTCAGCGGTGACAAGGGCGTGCGTTGTCGACTCAACATATGATTCTTCCATAGCGAGAGTTCGTTGTCGCTTATAGCCCACGTACTTCTGAGAAACAGAGTTCGCTTGAGACCAATGCAAGCAGATTCCCTAGCAGTTTCTTCCAATATTCTGCTGACCTTCATGTGTTCCAAACGTTCAGATAATCTTCGGATAATCCTTTCAGTAACCTTCAGATATAATCCCTAATGCTTTCACACAAGTTATCTTCAAACCAAAGAGTTTTGCCGAAGCGCCTTCAGTCTCGTTTCACTGTCTCAGGTATGGTTTCTTCTTATGGCTGGCGAGCTTCCTTACGTAGTCTAATGGACTTTAAACGACCTTCCCCGATAGTCGACAGACTCTAAAATGTTCCCGATGACAGGTCCTTGGTTCAGACCCCTTGAGCCGCCTCGCGTCGCCATAGTCGTCAGGTTGTAATCTTCGATTGACCTGATGGCTATACTTTGACTTTCACCTTATCCAAGCTTCAGTCAAAGTGGGGGCTCTTTAGATACCTCATTTCTACACCTCCCGCCAACCATCCATTGATGATTGGGCCGCATGTTTGATACGCGTAATGATTTTATGACAGTTTATAATTTCATCGACAAGTGATAGCTCAAACACTCGAGTCAACCCCTTGGTCGTCATCTACGCATTGATACGGTCGTTTTGGCAGTAATTTGAGTTCATTTGGAGTCTGGGTCAAAAACCGCTTCATTTTCTAAAAACAGTTTAAATGCCGAGTCGGAATATTCCGGATTATTCTAGAATTCTCTGGATATTTATTTGTTGGAGCTTGTGTCCTCCACAAATTAGTGTGATAACATTTATAAATCTCTTTCAGGTTCACAAGGGTATACTTCGTATTTAATCAGTTGATTAACGATTACCTAATAACGGTTGGCTTGCTAGAAAGTTTGACGTTATTATCATACAGATGGCGGTGATCAACTGGTCCCTAAAGGTCACACCTATAGGATGTGTTTGAGAGATGTGGTTATGGAAATGTAATCACATTGATGCCTTATATGACTAAACAGTTAGTTAATGTGTTGATGAGACAATTATTTAATGAAGATTAAATAATATTAGTTGAGACGAATTAACTGTCAATTCGTAAAATTGAATATAATAAGTTATATTTAATTAATGTATATAATGTTAGCTTGGACGAATTAATATGTTAATTCGTACTTAAATGTAATCGGTTATATTTAATCAACAAGATGAATGTGTCATAGTGGTAATAATGAGGGTACTAAAACCAAGAGGTTATGGGATCGATCCTCACTAGATGACAATTTATATTTAACACATTTTATACATTTTTGGAATAACCGAAAATAAGGAAATTATACTCCTTATTATTTCGGTATTATGGGCCGAGAATTAAGTAGAAAAATCTACCCTATTCACTAATTTTTACACGGTTAAAGGGTGAAGGAAGGGGAATTTTTCTAACCTAATTCATTTTCCCATTCTTGCCTCTCATCTAAAAACACAAAAACGACAAAACCCTAATTAAATTTACTAAAATTTGGGGATCGATTCTAGCAACAAGTTAAGGGCATTTCTCATATCGTCTTGGGTGCAACTAATAGGCGAATATCAACTTTGATATTGTTCTTAGGCTGTTTTTGCAAGGACCGAAGGTTTTTTTTTTTTTTTTTTTGGGAAAGGTTAAGTATATTAATATCAACAAAAGAATACATCATCCGTGTAGAGATTTACAAGATCAAAAGTACTACAAAAAAACACTCTAAAAATAGCTTCAACAATAACAGCAAATAAATCAAATTAACTAGAACGCAAACTGTTGAGCCAAGTAATATCCTCCTCTTTGATAGGTGCTTTGTTTCGAGCCCAGAATCTGATAGAGACAGCTTGAATAGCTTGCTGAACAATAACTTTAGGATGAATGACAGTAAACATAGTACGAGCTTTGTTTCTAGCCTGCCATATCAAATACACCAACATCACATAACACGCACATACCATCCTTCTTCTCAGAATACTAAGTCTTCTCCCTCTTTTGTTCCACTCAACCATAGCTCGTGGATTCAGTCTGATAGTAAGCTTTTGCTGCAGGAGATCAGAGCATTTTCTGCTAAAGTCACACTCAAAAAACAGGTGCCCATGGGATTCATCAGCACCCTGACAAAGGTAACACTCCATAGATGTAGGACCACCCATCTTTGCCAACCTATCTCGAGTAAGCAGTCTGCCTAACATAACCGCCCAGTAAATAAAAGAAGACTTGGGAACATTAAGAGAATGCAGTACTGTTACCAAACCACTGATCATCTATATAAGCAGACCTAAACAACAACATTATGTGGGCTATTTTTTTACAAGACCAACTACAATCAGAGGGGGGAGAGTAGTTGGTCCAATGACCACCTCTAAGATACACATGATACGCACCCATAGATGATCCTTCTTATTAGCAACCCACCAAGCATACTTACCCAACAAAGCTTTGTTCCACATCTTGGAATTCTTAATGCCCAGCCCACCTTCAGCCTTTGGTTTACAACACTGATCCCAGGCTACAGCAGGGGCACGTAGATATGAGTCTTTCACACTCCAGAGGTAATTTCTACAAATTCTATCAATGTTATTCATGATGCCAGAGGGAATGAGGAAGATAGTATCCCAATAAGAATGCAGAGTGTGCAATACAGAAGTGACCAAAGTTAATCTTCCAGCGTAGGTAAGATGTTTAGCCCCCCAAGCTCTTATTCTTGCTGTAATCTTGTCTGTCAATTTCCTTCCTTCATTCTTATATAATTTCTTAGAGGAGATAGGTACCCCTAAATATTTGAAAGGAAGTGCCCCCTTCTTGAACCCAGATATTTGCAGAATCTCATTTACAGTATCAACTCTCAGCCCATTGAAATAGATCTCAGTATCGTCCTTGTTAAGGCAAAGCTTAGAAGCAGAAGAGAATGTGGCAAAGGCCCTAAGTATCCACATGATAGACACTGCATTACCTTTGGAAAACATGAGTAGGTCGTCTGCAAACAACAGATGGTTAAGTTTCAAATGACCACAGAGAGGATGGAACCTAAAACCATCCTGTTGTCCCACAACTGCCAAAATTCGAGACAAGTAATCCATACAAAGAGTAAACAAGAGAGGGGACAAAGGATCCCCTTGTCTAAGTCCTCTCTTGCCTTTGAAAAACCCAAAAGACCTTCCATTTAGAGATAAAGAAAACGAAGGAGTAGTAACACACTTCATTATCCAATTGGTAAACTGTTCAGAAAAGTTTAAGGCTCCCAACATCTGCTCCAAAAATTTCCACTCCACACTGTCATATGCTTTCTTAAGGTCAATCTTAACCAGGCATCTAGGAGAGGCTGTCTGTCTGTTATAGAGTCTAACAATATCTTGGCATATGAGAACATTCTCTACAATGTTTCTCCCTTTGATGAACCCCCCTTGATTAATACTAACAATATCAGGAAGAATATCTCCCAACCTGTTACAAAGAAGTTTTGCAATACACTTGTACAAAGTGTTGCAACAGGCAATGGGCCGAAATTCAAGGACAGTTTTTGGATTACTCCCTTTAGGAATTAGGGTAATATTGGTTGTGTTGAGTTGTTTCAACAGCTGACCAGAGTGAAAAAAGTCCTTCACAGCAGCACACACTTCCTGACCCACAATATCCCAAGAATCTTTGTAAAACTGACTAGTGTATCCATCTGGTCCAAGGCTTTTATCAGCTGGAATAGAAAATATACACTGTCTGATTTCACTGTCAGAGACTGGTCTAAGTAACTGATGGACATGATGATCAGTAATAAGCTTGCCCGTTCTCACAGTAGGTTTATGCACAGGAATTGTATGATTACTTGATCCCAGCAAATCAGTGTAATAAGAAAGGAAAGCATTCTCAATTCCCACGGGATCCTGATGAGTGACCCCCTCCTTATCAACAATTTGAGTTACCTTGTTATGAATTTGTCTGGCTTTGATCCTACTGTGATAAAACCTAGTATTCTCATCTCCTTCCAGAATCAACTCCACCTTGGCTCTCTGTTGTAAGAATGTAGTTCTAGCCTTATTTAAGATTTTGAACTCCTCTGCAGCTGCCTGTTCAGCAGCTAGCAACTGCTGATCTTGGGGGTGTAGATGCATTGTAGTTTGCAAATTATCCAATAATACTCTAGCAACCTCAGCACTCTTCTCAATCTCAGAGAATTTGTTCTTATTTAGCTCCTTCAAAGGCTTCTTCAGATTCTTAAGTTTAGTAACAACTTGGTACATCTTTACCCCTAAAATAGTCTTATTCCATTCAGTAGCCACCACTTCTTTAAAATTGGAATCTAAGCTCCACATATTGAAGTATTTAAATGAATTCTTTCTGGTAGTTGCCTCATTCCTTCTATAGCAAATGCAAGGACAATGGTCAAAGGTTCCTTCATTCATGACGAAAGCTGAGCTATCAGGGAAGCACTGAAGCCAATCAATATTAATTAAACACCTGTCAATCCTTGAAAAAACACGAGTAGAAGGGTCCTGTTTGTTGTTCCAAGTGAAGAAAGATCCATGAGCTACAATGTCAGTAACCTCACAATACTCAACACACTGCCTGAAATCTCTTATTTCATTTCAAGTAACTTCTCTACCCAGCCTTTCATTGTAATCCAAAACTGAGTTGAAATCCCCACAAATGCACCAAGGTTTGGCACATTGATCCTTAGTCTGGTTAAGCTTCTCCCAGAGATTGAGTCTCTCACTATCAGAATTAGACCCATACACTATAGTGTACCAGAAACTATCACCTGAAGTAAGATCAGACATTTCAACAGTGATGTGATGATCACTGTCATTAAGGAGCTGAACATTAAAAACTTGAGGAAGCCAAATAATCCATACTCTGCCACCAGGATGATGTACATTATTGTTGATACCTTTCCACTGAACTCCTAAATTATTGAGCACAACTACAAAATCCTGCTCCTTTATTTCCGTCTCCACTAATCCAAATAAACCAATTTTATTTTGAAAAAGAAAATGCTTAATATCTAATTGTTTATTTGGGTATTTCATACCCCTAACATTCCAAAATCCCAGTCTATCCATTATCACAAGTAATATGAGTACTACTCTCCCCTTCCTCTTGTACTACCCTTGTCTCATCAGTACTAGTAGTGTCCTTAGTAGGAGAAACAGCTGCTTTATAGGAAGTACCAGGTCTAAGATGAGACACAGGAGCATGTTCTTGCCTCACTCTTTGAATAATAGGACTTGTTACCACAGGAAGGTGATCAGAGTTGTGAAAGGTTACCCCTCCAAACAAAGGAGTGAATGGCATCTCCCCCTCTGGTTTGTTCAAAGTAGTAGTCTGTGGCTGGGTCACAATAGGCTTAACCACTGGTCTCCATACCTGAATTATGCGAGGAGCAACAGTTGGCTTCTTTCATACATCCTTCGTGTGACCAAAGCCCTTACAGGAGTCACATACCACAGGTTTCCATTCATATTCGACACACACACAAACAGTACTGCCTTTTTCATCCTTAAAGTATATCTTATCAGGGAACTCTTGACCCACCTCTACTTCCACCATGATTCTTGCATACCCAAGTCTGGTTTTGTCCATTGTAGCACTATCAGCACGCATATACTTTCCCACCAAAATAGCAAGTTTTTCCAGAGATTTCTCCCCCCAGAATTTCAACCCTAGACCACATAAACGTATCCACACAGGTACAGATTTGACAGGTTCTTTAGCCATGGAAGTGGTCTCAGTCCAGGGTTTAACAACCAAGGGCTTATTTTCAAACATAGGAAATCCTTGTTTGAGAACCAAATTACGACACTCCAAAGTAGGGAAATGAACCAGGAACGCTCCATTGGGCAAAAAAGAATCTTTATCAAATTTATATTTGCCCCATAAATTGGTAATAAACCGTGACAGTCATGCCCATGGTGGGTTACCCCCTAATACATAACAAACAACTGCATTCGACCAATAGTCAATTTCAGGTTGCACTTTCTCAGCAGTTATCTGAAGAATCTCTTTCGAAGATGAAACAGGTGATTGAGAGCGTTTCTTACCAGTTACTCGAGTCCAACCGGCTTCATCTGGGATAGGGTTTTCCTCAGTCTCAGTTTCTTCACCAGGGTTCTCTTCAACAATTGAATCAGCATCATCCTCAACGACAGTATCCAAGTTGATGACTGGGATCCCCACAATCTCACCGACCGATCTAGTGGTTCTCGCGTCAGCAGATTGCGGAATCGCAGCTACAGCAGAACTGGATGCCTCTACCTCAGTTGGTTCTACCGTAACATCATTATCGAGCCTTAAATTTTCCATGCTAGAGAAAGACAAACGTAATTTAGCTTTAGATATAATTTTTCTTTTGTTAAGAGAAGATTTAGATTTAGGTTTCTTTGCCGTTTGCAACTGAAACCCTAATTTCCTAGAGAGGATTTTCTCTCTCTAAGATTTATTCTCTCTCGTTTTTATTTTCTAGGACCGAAGGTTATTTCTTAATCCTTTACGATTTTGTTCATGCAATTTAATTTTATGACTAGTTTCATCATTATAATTCGTTATAATCCTTAAAAATTAAAGGGATGCATACAGATAAATCCCACAAGTGGTATCAGAGCGAAGGCCACGAATTTTAATTTTGATGATTTTCATAAAATTGGATTAAACAATTTTTAGGGGTTCGAAAAAAAGGAAAAGAAAAAAAAAACCCACGGCTGAAAATTTTTTATGCCGATTAAATTTTTTTTTTTTGCAGCTGGTTTTTTGTTCTTGTTTTGATGATTTAATTTCCATTTTGATTTTTCATATTGTTGTTTTAATCAGTTAGAATGATTATATGAAGAATTGGTAGATGTTTTTATTTAATGCAGATTAAGTTAGAATGTAAATGGGAATTGTCATGTTGATGATATAAAAAATTGTTTTTGCTATATAGTTTTTGGCATATACGGTTAATCATGTTTCATTAATTCATATGCTAATTTTGTTAATAGCAACAATAAACGATTTTTGTTCATCAATATCATGTTTTTGCAATTAGGGCATAATGCCGAATTGATAAAAAAAAATTTTTGGGGCTGTTTTGTTTTTTTTTTCCAGCCGAAACACAAAAATAATTAGGGTTTCTGTTTTTTTTATTGTTTCGGTTTTCAGCCGTGAAAAATAAAATTAAAAAAAAAAAATTTTCCTGTTTCTGTTACTGTTCACGTTCAACAGAATTAAAAAAAAATAATGTTTTTTGTTTTTTTCGGTTTTTGTAGAAACACCGAGAAAACTTTTTTTTGGGCTGTTTGTTAATGCCGAGAGTTTTTTTTTTTGAAGAAAAAAAAATTTCTAGTTTTTTTCTTTGTTGTTTTTGGCCTAGAATGATTATACATTAAATTTATAATGTATGATCATTATTGTGAAGCGGTTCATAATTCATAGATACCTAATTATTTTCAAGCAGTTTAAAATATTGATGGATTAAATTCATATTACAAGTTTAATATGAATTAAGATTAAATTTAATGTGATTAATTGAGGAATTGTCACTTAATTTGATCAATTAAATAGGTGGTTTGGATAAAATTAATCAACATAATTAAAGAATTATGTCTTGCATATTTAATTTTTTTAGTTGATGCTTTTCTTTTGTTGAATGAATCGTTGAATGAATTTATTTACGTATTTTTGCAATCGGTTGTAATTTGTAATACTTAGTGTGGCCTTAGTTAATTATGTTTTCGTAATGAAGGAAACATAATTTTTATGTAATTATGAGATCTCAAATCTCTTTTATTTTTCTTTAGTTTTTGGGTTTTGAAATTAGAATGTAATAAATAGGTTTATTATGTAAATTTATTTATTGTAATTTTCAAAGAAGACTAAAGATGGAGATTGGAGCTCACTCCCGCTACATGGATCAAGATGGAACATCGAGGCAAGCTTCTCGGGTCCAAGGATGGATTCCAAACTTGTATTTAATGTTCATTTTGATAGGATATGCCACACTAGGACTTTATTATTGCTTTTACGTTTTTCATTCCTATTGCTTTTCATTCACATGATAGTTTATGCATCATTTTCCGCCTAAAACCAAACCACCTACTACTAAAATGCATGAAAATTGACACATATAGGTTGTATGTTAGTTTTCATAGACATACAGATGTCACATGTTTATTAAGCCATCATCTTAGTTTATTCATTCACGCATGCTAGATATTAGTTCACTTAAAATGAATTAAAATAAAGTTGATGGGATCTTCCTCTAAAACGGAAATTGAGATTAGTCTTTATAAGGGCAAACAACTATGAATCCCTTCTTCGTCGGTAGGCATAATATGACCCCTTCTACGTTGGGTAAGTAGTTTGTGTTGACTTAGTTTATCTCAACATTATAGTCCGAAGAGTTTCTCGTGATTATGATGGACTAAAGATAGAATTTATAGAAATTTATCGACCAAGAATTCTAACAGTAGAATTAGCCAAAAGGTTGGCTTATCAATTTACAGATAATTGAGTCTTGAGATCATTTATATAATTCTTGAGGAAGGTCAATTGTATAAATGTTTTGAGTCTTCGTGTTATGACACTAGTTCATTAGACTTAAATTAAAATCGATGCACATGCTTATTATTTATTCTTCTTTTCGCAGTGTAGAACACGTTTATTTTAATATTACAACAAATGGCTGGAAATAACGAAATCCCAATGCCTAGTGCCACACTTGGACGCGAGTCCTGGCTGAAAGTTTTTATGGACAACATGAATCAGTACACGCGACTGAAGAATGATGGGTCTAACTTTGCGGACTGGGAGGCAGCACTACGGAATGCTGCCATTGCTGACGGTAAGCTCAAGTACTTAACTGAGCCAATACCGGTAAACCCAGGCCCCAATGCGGGAGTCAACGAGTCACTTGTTTATAGTGATTTCGTTATGGAAGCGGGTGCGATAAAGAACGTACTCATCTTTGCAATGGAAACCAATTTGCAGAGACGCTTCATTGCCCAAGGTGCGAACAAGATTTTCACCACGCTCACTAACGAGTTCTCAAAAGCACCGAGGATCGTTACTTATGAGCATACCTGTCGCTTCTTTGATGCGAAACTCCAAAAGGGCCAACCGGTTAGCCCACACATTCTTAACATGATTGAGAATGTCGAGAAGTTGGAGGCACTTGATTGCAAAATCAGTGAGAGCATTGTCATTGACCGAATGCTTCATTCTCTTCACGATGGTTTTGCCCTTTTCAGGGCAAACTACTACATGAATGACTTGAAAAAGAGTCCTCGTGAGCTACACTCCCTTCTCGTACAGACCGAGAAGGATATGAAATTGAGTGGGAGCATGAAGCAGGATGTTCTCACGATTTCCAACAAGGGTAAAGGTAAGGGCAAAGCTCCAGGCGACCTAACTGTAGGTAAGCCAAAATTCAAGAAGCCAGGAAACGGTAAGAGTGGGCCCGGTGAGACTAGTGGCTCACAGGGCAAGGCAAAAAGCAAGGGCGGTGACATTGAGTGCCACCATTGTCACAAGACTGGACATTGGAGGAGGAACTGTCCCGTCTACCGTGAGGACATCAAAGCAGGCCGCGTCGTTCCTGTTGGTATGTCATCTTATATTCATATGATTGAGATTAACCATGCAATTTTCGGAACTTGGGTACTAGATACTGGTTGTGATTCTAATCTGTGTAATCATTTGCAGGGCCTAAGAAACATCACACCTGTCGGAAAGGGTGATGTGGACCTGCGAGTTGGGAATGGAGCCAGAGTTGCTGCTGTCTCGAAGGGAACATATGTAATCCAACTCCCTAGTGGTTTTGAGTTATTTTTAAATAAATGTTACTATGTACCCAGTTTGTCTAAGAACATTATTTCAGTTTCCGTACTTGATAAAGACGGATTTTCATTTTCAATAAAGGATAATAGCTGTATTTTCTTTTTAATGAAATGATTTATGGCAAAGCAGTTTCCATGAATGGAATTTACATCTTAGATGAAACCACGGAAGTATTACACGTGAATAATAAGAGATTAAAGGTTGGTGACAAAGATCAAACCTATCTATGGCATTGTCGAATGGGACACATAAATGAGAAACGCGTGAAGAAACTTGTCGATAATGGGACTTTTCCCGCATTCGAATTTTCTACATATGGCACGTGTGAATCATGTCTCATTGGCAAAATGACTCGAATTTCCTTCAAATGTGTTGGAATGCGCGCTAGTGACCTATTAGGACTCATACATACTGATGTTTGTGGACCTATGTCAATTACCGCTAGAGATGGCTATAGATATTTTATCACTTTCACGGACGAATTGAGTAGATACGGATATGTCTACTTAATGAAGCATAAAAGTGAGTCCTTTGAGAAATTCAAGGAATACCAGAACGGGGTTGAAAACCAACTGGGTAGAAAGGTTAAAGCACTCCGTTCAGATCGGGGTGGTGAATATCTTTCAAATGAGTTTGATCAACACCTTAAAGACTGTGGAATCATTTTGCAGTTAACTCCACCTGGAACACCTTAATTAAATGGTGTGTCCGAACGGAGAAATCGAACCTTACTTGATATGGTTCGATCCATGATGAGTCACACAGTAGTGCCTGATTCATTATGGGGTTTTGCTCTTTTGTCAGCTGCTCTTATACTTAACCGAAGTCCGACTAAAGCTGTCGACAAGACTCCATATGAAATGTGGAAGGGAACGGTCCCTAACTTGTCCTTTATTCGGGTTTGGGGCTGCGAGGCTTATGTCAAGTGGAGACACGAGGATAAGCTCGGCCCGCGATCGGTCAAGACATACTTTATAGGTTATCCAAAAGGAACATTTGGTCATTACTTCTATTCGTCTACCGAACATCGAGTTTTTCTTGCGGCTAGTGCGACGTTCTGAGAGAAAGAATTTCTCGAGAACAAGACGAGTAATAGAACCTTCGAGCTGTCGGAGATTCCAGAACCAACAACCGAGGAACAGATGGAGGAAGTTGTTCCTCCAACTGATGATACGGTTAATATTCCTGAGGAACCCAGGAGGTCGGGCAGAGAGTCTCTAATCCTCCGGACAGATACATTGGTATGGTCGAGGAGAATGACGTTTTACTTCTAGAAAGTAATGAACCCGCTACCTATAAAGGTGCTATGGCTTGTTCCGACTCAAAGCTATGGCTCGAAGCCATGCAATCCGAGATGGACTCTATGTATGAGAATGACGTATGAGATCTAGTTGATTTACCTAATAAGGTAAAACCTCTACAGTGCAAATGGCTTTACAAAATAAAGCGTTCTGTAGACGCGCAACCAGATACCTATAAGGCACGACTAGTGGCAAAAGGTTTCACTCAAGTGCACGGATTGCATTATGATGAGATTTTTGCACCTGTAGTCATGCTACGTTCCATTCGGATAATCTTAGCGATTGCCGCTTTTCATGATTATGAAATTTGGCAAATGGATGTGAAAACCGCCTTCTTAAACGGTTATTTGGAGGAAGAGTTGTACATGGTGCAACCCGAAGGTTTCATAGATCCTGAACATCCTAAGAAAGTATGCAAGCTTATGCGTTCCATTTATGGACTTAAGCAAGCTTCTCGGAGTTGGAATCATCGTTTCGACCAGGTGATAAAAGAGTATGGTTTCACTCGATCGGTCGAAGAACCATGCTTATATATCAAGTCGAGTGGGAGCAAGATTGTATTCTTGATATTGTATGTCGATGACATACTCCTGATTCGGAATGACATTCCTCTCCTATCTTCGGTTAAAGAATGGTTGAAGAACCATTTCCAGATGAAAGATCTGGGTGAGGCACAACGCATTTTGGGAATCCGTATCTACCGAGATAGATCACGATGGACGTTATCACTTAGTCACGAGTCTTATTTGGATAAGATTCTTGAGAATTTCAGCATGACCAACTCCAAGAAGGAGAACCTTCCAGTGACGTCTGAGATGCAGTTGAGCAAGTCTCAGTCACCCACGACGCCTGAAGGGATTGAGCGCATGAGTCGTGTTCCTTATGCATCTGCAATAGGATCAATCATGTATGCCATGATATGCACACGTCCAGACGTGGCATATGCATTGAGTATGACGAGTCGGTACCAAAAGAATCCAGGTGAAACACACTGGATAGCTGTTAAAAATATCCTCAAGTACCTACGGAGGACTAAGGATAGGGTATTGACTTATGGAGGCGATTCTAAGCTATGCGCAATCGGTTACGCAGATGCTAGCTATGGGGAAATATCCATAAAATTCCCTTAAATTTTAGGACTATAACGTAGATTTAGCATGTGATTATTGTCATAAAACTAAAATACAAGAGAAACGATAAAGGTAAAGAATCAACCTCGGGTCCTAGTGCAATTCGGCAAAATGAACAGAAATCAACGTAGATTTCCTCCTAATTGTTGCACCCAAGACCGTCTGAGACTATGCCCTTGTGCTAGAATGTATTCTCTAATTGCCTTGCAATATTGAGAGAATTTTATGTGAGTTTTGCTAGATGTGAGATCTAGGTTTTTCAGAGAGAAAATGCTCCTCAAAACCCTAATTTTGTTTCAAATGAATGATTAGGTTACAAAAGAGAGAGAGCCTCTCTTTTGTTTGCTCGGCCAACCGTAAGCCCTCATGGGGAAGTGGGCTTCCACTTCCTCTTAATTTTAACTCGTGGTCCGGCTCGAAAATGCTAAATGTATATGACGCGATTTTATTATAAATCGTCATCGGTTATCGGTTATTAAAACATCAACTAATAACACGGATTAGTTGAAATATTAATACATGTCCGACAAAGACAATATTGTATAATTAATTCAATATACATCAATTAAATATAATCATTTATATTCAATTTACGAATTAACCGCTTAATTCGTCTTAGCCATTATTATTTAATCCGTATTAAATAATCATCTCAACATCGCGTTTGACTAATTATTAGTCAATGACTCCGACTAACTGCTTAGTCAACTTTGGCATCAACATGACTGTATTTTCATACCGTCACATCTCTCAAACGTATCCTATAGGTGTGACTTTTAGGGACCAGTTGATCACCGCCATCTGTATGACAATAACGTCAAACTTATCTAGCAAGCCAACCGTTATTGATAAACGTGGACCAACTGATAATAATACAAAAGTATACCCTTTGATCCTTTTAGAGATTTAAATGTTATTGCACTAACTGTAGAGGACACCAGCCCCAACACTAGCTTCCAAACGGATCGAGATGATTCAAAATCTCAGTCCGGGTTCGTCTTCACTCTTAATGGTGTTGCGGTCAGCTGGAAGAGTTCCAAATAGAGTGTTGTAGCAGATTCTACCACTGAATCCGAGTACTATGCCGCTTCGGAAGCAGCTAAGGAAGCGATATGGATGCGTCAATTCTTACAAGGACTTACGATAGTTCCTAGTTCGAATGACCCGATCACCATCTATTGTGACAATAGAGGTGCCATCTTCCAGGTTAAGGAGCCAAAGTCTAGCAACAAATCTAGACATGTACATCGGAAAGCTCACCTGATCCGTGATTATGTGGAGTAAGAAGAGATAGTGATTGACAAGATTGCGACGGATGATAACATCGCGGACCCTCTCACTAAACCGTTGAATTTTGATAAGCATGAAGGGCACGTTATTTCCATGGGAATTAAACGTGTTCCTGAGTTGTAGTAGTTGATTATGAATTTGATACATTATCTTTTTCATATACTATTTATAACTTCATCGTTTTATTATAATATTTTGTTTTTCATGTGGATTCTACTGACAACTTTGAACGCCACAAAGTGAACTGAATTACATTATATTTTGTTTTGGTCCGTAATCGCCTACAAGAGCTTATAACTCTGGCTATTATATTGTGCAGTCGATTGATGGTGGGTTCAACGAGCCATAAGTCAAACTGTTGACTGATCGATCACAAATGCGAGATTATAACGATACCTCGTAGGACAAATTTTTGTGACAACGTAATGGAGTCCTAAATGTTTAAAAACATTCGGTGTCAGGTCGTGGATAGGACATCCATTGTGTTCCTAGTGTCGATTCTTTTGACTATCGACTGTCTCTTGAGATTAAGGCGCTTTTGGGTGACTTTGGTTTCTTTCTCACGGTCTGCGTAGAATCGGAGGCTAAGTAGATTTTTTCTGGGTCATTTCATACTGTGCTTGCATCTGCAGGATTCGAGTTGAGGACAATATCCAACCCTTATCAGGTATAGTTATTTCTCAGGGCCACTCGAGGAGTTGTAACTGAAATGCATGGCCATGCTCGAATGATGATTCGTTTATCAGTTAAGTTACTCTCTAGTCGGGGAAACCACTCTTGATAATGATCGCTTGTAAAATACGACCTTTGTGAATACGGATTTGCAAATTGTTTTACATTGAGTGGGAGAAATTTTAGGATATGAGAATCGGTTATCGCACATACACTTGTGAGGACAAGTGGGAGTTTGTTGGAGCTTGTGTCCTCCACAAATTAGTGTGATAACATTTTTAAATCTCTTACAGGTTCACAAGGGTATACTTCGTATTTAATCAGTTGATTAACGATTAACTAATAACGGTTGGCTTGCTAGAAAGTTTGACATTATTATCATACAGATGGCGGTGATCAACTGGTCCCTAAAAGTCACACCTATAGGATGTGTTTGAGAGATGTGGTTATGGAAATGTAATCACATTGATGCCTTATATGACTAAACAGTTAGTTAATGTGTTGATGAGACAATTATTTAATGAAGATTAAATAATATTAGTTGAGACGAATTAACTGTCAATTCGTAAAATTGAATATAATAAGTTATATTTAATTAATGTATATAATGTTAGCTTGGACGAATTAATATGTTAATTTGTACTTAAATGTAATCAGTTATATTTAATCAACAAGATGAATGTGTCATAGTGGTAATAGTGAGGGTACTCAAACCAAGAGGTTATGGGATCGACCCTCACTAGATGACAATTTATATTTAACACATTTTATACATTTTTGGAATAACCGAAAATAAGGAAATTATACTCCTTATTATTTCGGTATTATGGGCCGAGAATTAAGTAGAAAAATCTACCCTATTCACTAATTTTTACACGGTTAAAGGGTGAAGGAAGGGGAATTTTTCTAACCTAATTCATTTTCCCATTCTTGCCTCTCATCTAAAAACACAAAAACGACAAAACCCTAATTAAATTTACTGAAATTTGGGAATCGATTCTAGCAACAAGTTAAGGGCATTTCTCATATCGTCTTGGGTGCATCTAATAGGCGAATATCAACTTTGATATTGTTCTTAGGCCGTTTTTGCTAGGACCGACGGTTATTTCTTAATCCTTTACGATTTTGTTTATGCAATTTAATTTTATGACTAGTTTCATCATTATAATTCGTTATAATCCTTAAAAATTAAAGGGATGCATACAGATAAATCCCACATTATTCCTAAATTTAAATTAATATTTTTAAGTAAATATCTTCCGTATTTTGTGTTTTATGGAATAAGGAAGTATAGATCTACCGAAATTCAATATTAAAACGCGGAAATCTTTCTTGCTGAGGAGGAAACCTCTGGGGAAAGGACGCAGTAGGTGCTGCGCCTCTTTGAAGGATCGCAGTAGCTGCTGCTCCTCTTCTCCAGTCCTCTTTTCACACTTTTCAGAATATATCTGAGATTTGTTTCCGTATCAATGCCATTCCTAAACTCTCTCATGTGTTTAGTATAAATAGAGACCTTCGGTCTCCATAGTTGGCACGCGAGTGTTCCGCCCCTTCTCTCTCACTTTTTGCATTCTAGACTACGCTATTGCTTTCGATGCCTACGTGCTTGATCAATCAACCACGTAAGCTCAGATCATTCTGAGTCCCAATCACGTTGCATAGACCGACCAATTTGACCAACTCCACTTTTAGTCAACTTAATCGATCTTCTAAATCCTCTAACGAGGGCACTTTTCATGCATATTCGAGTCGAGCAATCACTAACGTTAACTTTAGTCAATCTCGTTTCGTCAAACATGTAAGTCTGAGGGTGTAATATCCTATTTTCATTATTTTATCTTTTATTTTGTATCCATTAATGTAGATTTATATCAAGAGCACGTTCAAAACCCAATTTAAATCCATCTTTTAAAACCGTATTTACAAAACAATGGAGGCCAAACGTCGAGAAGAAAAGCAGCAGTAGCTGCGCCTCTTTTGGAGAGACGCAGCATCTTCTGCGCCTCTTATAGAGGTTGCCGCTGCTCCTGCTTTTCTTCTTCTTCCTCGACTTCCTGCAATTTACCAATTTTCTTATTCTTTCTTGCGTCTTTAATCCTTTTATTATTGTTTCAGTGTACAAATTATATTTTTACTAATTCCTCTTTAAATTGTAATGCTAAATTCGTCCTAAATCCCGAATAATTCAATACTTGGGGGTTTTCGCCGTTTTAGTTCAAACGATTCTTCTGGGTTTTGACTCGTTCATGTCGAGGTTTTGAAGGTTCTAATTTGATACATAAGTTATTTTATTTGTCCAAATTTGTTAATTCCACCTAAAGTTTCGTTCTTCTTGTATTTCCGACACGAGTTCATCATTAATTATGTAAACCATTGTAAATTCTCGTTTTTTAATTCGCTTTATGAGTTGTCCAGATGTATGTAATGAATTAAAGAACTTTAATTCGAGTTTAACATTGATAGTCCGTCACAAAACTACCAATGAACGATAACAATTTGCGGTTCTGACTTCACAGCCAGAACCCAACTCAAGAACAGAAGAAGGTAGTGTTGCGCCTCTTCCAAACGACGCAGCAGATGCTGCGCCTGTTCTGGGTTGGTTTCTGTCCCTGAACTCTTTCTCGCTTTGACGTAGCTCCTAATTACGGTTTAAATCAACTATTATCTCCATTATCACCTCTAATCTGACGTATTTTCATATTTAAATTCTAATTTTATTTTTCTTTTATTTTCCTCTTCGAAATCCCATTTTGAACGTGCTTCTGACGTAGATCAAATATAATTCTTATAATTTTAATTATTGTAATTCGTTTATCGTAATTATTTTTATGTATGATTTATTTGCTTGGTTTTCACATGTAATTAATCTAACATCAACTTCGACCACATTGTTTGCTATGGAATTCTGTTTACTCACTTTTAATTGAGTATCCGTTTCCCTCCTTTTCCTGCTAGGATTGGAAATCCTGTATTTTCCCTATCCATACGATTGGGTCCTTGGGTTTCGGAAATAGTGTAAAATGAAGTGCTTCGAATCATTGCTATTTGACTCAGACTTGTTTTAAGAAAGTCGAGGTATTTCGAATTGTTTGTTGACACGAAAACACGTGTTAACCAACATAGTCTAATTTCACATGCTAGGATTAATATATGTTTGTTGCATTGCATGCATTACATCGACGACATATCAAATATGAATAATTTCCCTAATCAATAGTAGAGGCCGTTATCGAGGCAGGCGGGATTAGGTGTTCGAATTAAAGAGCTTCTTAATACGTACCCTCACCGCTTACTCCAGCTATCTCTGGACATCCGTATCCATTGGCATCTCGAGAGTCATTCTAGACATGGAATGCTAAAGGTAACGAGTTCTTAGTGTTCATGTCATTACTTTGTGTCTTGACGTGGCATGAGGTATTCGAACGGTTTCCAATTTTTCCACAATAAATTGGTGGCGACTCCACAAATGCAGGCTTATTCAACATTTCACCGGTTTCAATGCCTCACAAATAGGTAATGGCCGATGACGTGCTTTGACAAACCAAGGTTCTGTGGGAGAAGTGCCGCCGCCTCGAAACCAACGCGCGGGTCACACATGTCCACACTTTCATAGATTTTTCCCGTCATATGTGCAAGCACTAAATAAGTCACGAGGCTAAACCAAGCAAGACATGCAAAACAAAGGGCATTTTGGAGAAGACCGAGTAAAGGAATCCCGAGCATGAAGAAATGAACAATGGGTTGAATCAAAACAAAGAAATGAAAGACAAGCCCAAAAGGACGATGTCCAAAGACCAAGTCAATTGGGAAGCTTAGGATGCCAAATGATGCAATTAACCGGGTGAATTAAGGAGCTTAATGATGCAACATTGGATCCCCTTAGCATTTAATTAAAAATTTACTGAAATATGGCCGGATATCCACGACCTGATCGGGGTGGCCTAGCCCCGATCGGCTAGTTTGTTCTATGATCTTTACGTTATGCCTCTATTTCACCATAAATAGGGGCCTTAATCCATCATTAGGGGATATCTTTTTATACTCTCTTACACCTTTCATATAACCGTAAGCAACAATTCTCTCTAGTTTTCATTAGCTTACATTTGGTTAAGCATTTGTTTGTTTTAAACAATTTACATTTTGTTTAAAATTTGGTTCTTAATACAATACAATATTTCCATTCAAAGTCATTTGGGTTTGTTATTCAAGTTATTCTTGTTCAAGTTCCAAGTTCTTTTGTTACGGTAATTTCGATTCTTATTCATTTCATTATCGCATTCTTCATTATAGTTATTTTATAGTTTTCGTCATTGTTATTAGCATTGCAATATTAGTTGGTTACATTTTATTATCAAGTTATCATCACTAGTTTATCATTAGCTTTCCATATTACATTTCCCATATTTATCATTTCACTAATTCACATGTTTTTTCTATTTAGTTTATTCATAATTTATAATATTTCATTTAGTTATATTCTTATTATCATGTTTATTAGTTCATACTTCATACAACATTAGTTCTATTTCCAACATGAGTGAGTAGTTTCATTTGTCTAGGGAATAGGGAAGCCATGCATGATTAATATTTTTAAATGTTGAATTAGGTTGATGTAATATTGTTTAATTATTGTTATCACATGTTTGCATCGTCTTGATTAATCTTTGTTTAGTGGCCATAATCATTGATTAAGTTTGTTAATTCGTTCTATAAGTCGAGAGGCACGAAATCGAATTAGACTAAGCATGTGTTAGTAGGACGACTTAGTCATAACAAGAGTTTTCTAGGACCCGGTCTATGATTGACAACAAGGCTAAGAGGTGGTTGTCTTTAAGCCTATACAATTAACAATGTTATTTATTCCGAGTTTAGGATGAACATTTATATACAATTGTATGTGTGACCCGACTCCTCTAGAATTCTTTATCATATATTTTTTTTACATCATTTTATTTACAAGTATTCAAACCAATCAAACAACCAATCGTAATCGACCTTGATAGAATTATATTCATAGCACTTCATAACACAATTCCCCACTCTTTGTGTTCGACCCCTTGTAATACATTCATTTGTGTCTGGGGAAATTTATCTTTTATTAGATGTGCGACAAAGCCTATCAAGGAGCATCTCGAATTTCCTGAATGGCTGACTTAATTGAAAAATAACCTGATGTTATCTTAGCTAGAATATATATTATCGACATTATCTTCACCTGGGGTAATCTCATATGACGCTATGGTTTGAAGGATTTCGTTGGAGAAAAATTTCGCGAACAATTTCCATTTCCAACCTGAGTCTTCCTCCCATATATCGGCTACTTTATAATCAATCAGCTGCGCTGGAAATGGAGCCAACGTGAGTTGTTCAAGTAGGATATTAGTTGCCCATCGTTGCTTTCAAAAAGCCCTATTGAGGCCATTACCAATATCAGAACCGATACCTTTTTTCAAGACCTTAACCGCTTCAAAAATGCCTTTCCAAGTATTCGAACTAGCTTGTTTGTCTTAAACATTTCGAAATCAACTCTGCCTTTGCAATATTTATGGCGCAAGACTCCCGCCCATAGTGCATTCGGCTCCGTTAACATACGCCAACCAAGCTTGGCCATAAAGGCCAACATTAACCTATCTCATTGATCAAAGACCTAGGCCGCCATTAGCTTTCTCATTAGTTACCATATCCCAAGAAACAAGACTCATCCGTCACTTAGCCTGATCACCGCTCCTTAAAACCGACGTGATTTTTTTTATCCATATCATCACAAAGGGCTCGAGGTAATTTGGCAATTTGCATAGCATTAGTAGGGATGGCCAATAACGTTGATTGAATCAGTGTAGTCCACCTCGCAAGAGAAATGCGGCTTTTGGCATTCCAACCCGATAGCCTTTTATCAACTCTTTGACCAACATATTCGAATGTATCTTTGGTGACACGACCATTGATTGTGGGCATCCCCAAATAACATTCCTAAATCCTTTGTTTTTTCAATATTAAGCTCGGTAATGATGGACAGAATGTCAGCCTCATCGACATTGGAAAAGAAACATACTTTCGATTTAGAACGGCTAACCCTCTGCCCCGAAGCCTGACAAAACCTCCGCTGGGGCCTACCCCCCATCCTAGAGTAGCTAGGTGAAGAAGTAAAATTAATCCTTATTCATACATCGTCTTCTCTAGTACGAAATGAGCGACTTCAAAGAGATTCAACGAATTTAAACAGATATTAATAGATTGAGCTTGCTGAATTGTTGCCTCTCCAATTAAAATTATGTCATGCGCAAAAAACGTTATGTGTCAAAACAGGCCCCCCCTTTGATCGTCGGAAAACCCTTCCATTTATTAGCTTGACTGTTTGTTCAATTAATTGACTCAATTTCTCCATACAAATAGTAAACAAGCACGGCGAAAAAGGATCACCTTACCGAATTCCTCGTGTTGGCACAAATGGATCTGTGCGTTCACGAAGATTAACAATGATGTAAACTCTTAAAATATAGCTCTAAAATCTTTGATTTAAACCTACTATAACCAAAGACATATGACTAAAATAAACTCTTTTATGCTAAAATAGAGTGTGAATTAAAGTATAATATTTAAGAAGGTGAAATCAAGAAATAAAACTGATTTTTTTTCAATTAAAAGACTGCACAATAAAACAAATCTACATAACCATAGACATGTTGTGTTTCCTCCGCCCTTATTTGTTCGATAGTCGCCCCAACATTCCACCGTCTTTATGCTCATGTTGTGGGTCATCATTTGGGCTGTTGATTTTCTTCGCCGCCAAGCTCGTAATGAGCTATATTGGTCATGAGACACTTTTCTTTCGCATTTTTCATAAAACAAATAAAAATAAAAAGATGTTATTGTGATCCGTTTTTCGCCGTTTATGACTTACCTAAGTGGTGTTAACTTTCTCCTCACCTGTAATATCCGACATTTTTGAAATATTATTTATTTATTAGTTTACATTTGGTTAAAGAGTAGCTCATTTTATAAATTGGTAATTAGTCACAAGAGTTATAAATGTGAATAAGTCGATTAATTGATTAGTAGTTAATAATATGGTTTAGACGATTTATAGTATTAATAATATTAATACAATAAAAATATGATGTGAACATATAATTTTTTTTAATTGGTAGTAGAATAAAATTGGAAAAGTTGATTAAGGGAGTTATTAAACAAAACAAAAAAAAGACCCAATACTATTAAACAAAATTAGAAAAGTTGCTTAAGGGAGTTATATTAAACAAATGGCAAATCTTGGTTTTTCTGACTTTCTAGAACAGAAAAGTTTTACCGTAAAATTCATAATTGGTTCTAGAAAAATCTAATCGATGCAAGACTAATTTGGTTAGTTTATTAAGACTCTTATCTACAGTTTCTATTGGGACAACTATCTTCAAATTACGAAGTTATTAGAGGTTTACAGGCAAAATACTAAACTCTGACGAATTACATCGCATAAAAAGTAAGTCTATAAAACGGGCTTAAAAATTATTTTAGGGTAATACCAAAGCCTAATGAAGAGTTTTGATTCTTAGTACCTAAGAGGGGGAGGGGGTGAATTAGGTATTATTTAAAATTTTCCAAATTAATCTTTATTGATTAAAGTAAGTTGAATGTCAATGTTGGATAAAACTAAAAGCATTAAACATATCCCTCTCATATACTGGCAGAGTTCAACTGATCAACTTTATCATTTTTGGCATAGACACTTTCTGGTGTGCTAGTATTCTACTCCTCCTTGGAGTTATCAAGGCCATTAACAAACTTTGTAAGAACTATTTCTGGGCTATAATGGAAGGCAGTAGGAAGATGGTGTATAAAAGCTGGACTGCAGTATGTTCTCCCTGGCTAGAGGGTGGTTTTAATGTCAAGGAACTACTTTCCTGGAATAAAGCTTTGTTATCACGGTGGATCTTGAAACTAGCTCATGCAACTACTGAAGGTGGGCTCTGGCATAATTGGATATCAACTTATCTGCTTAAGAGTGACACCATATGGACTGTTCAATGCAAAGATAGTCACCCTGAGAGTTTCAAAAACATTTTGAGAGTGAGAGATTACTGGTTGCAGTTGGCTGGTACTGCTGACAGGGCTGTTGCAAGTCTCTTAGAAAGCCCTGCAGCTGGCAAATTTAATGTTTCCAAAGCTTATGAGCAGCTCAGATCAAAGAATAGAAGAAAAGTATGGATCAGAAGTATGACTGGAATAGAGATTTTCCCTTATCATAGAATAATCACCCTGTTAGCTGCATCTAAACAGCTTGCTACAATAAATAATATCATTAAGAGAGGTCTTCCTCTGGTTAATAAATGCAGCATGTGTAAGCAGCATGCTGAAACTCATCACCATTTGTTTTTCAGATGCCCTTACTCCAATAGCATTCTGGAAAGTATGCTTGCCTGGATGAATATCCCCTGGGTAGGCATTGACCTTGTTTCTGCTTTCCAATGGACTGCCAAACAGAAGCACATGAGGCACTGGAAGTCAAAATGGCTCAGGTGTAGCCTAGCTGCTACTGTCTACTTCATTTGGAAGGAAGAAATGTAGGTTCATTAATCTCATAAATTTACATATTCATATATGAATTAATTTATTTAGTCATAAAATAAATGCTAGATCTTATGCATGCAAACTAAAACAAGATAAGAGAAGAAATCGTCTATCTTACTTTGGGATTTCGGATTAAAAGGACACCAACAAATTCACCTATTTGTTAGTTCTTGAGCTTCATTATAATGGATGAACAAAGGTACAAATTAGAATCTCTCCCAAAAGCATATACCCAAGGAAATCCTTTAATAACTTATATTATTATGAACTAGTAATCATATATGTCTTACTTAAAATTTGACACAAAAATATTTTGTATTTGCTCTTGAATATTTTCGGTCAAGAGGAGAGATTTGTGAGATTTTATTTCTCTAAATTTTTCCAAATTGTAGAGAGAATAAGTATTTTCTAACACTAGAAAATATATGTTAAAGTAGTTAATAAATGATAGAGGAAAAACCCTCTATCTTTCTCTTTAGAAAACCGGTGGGGAGGGGAAGAAAGAGCCAATGCATGAGCTTGTGTTCTTCTCAAGATCAACTAGGTTTGCATGGCTAAGACTATGGGTAATCATTGTGTTTTTCACTTAAAAAATAATTAACACAATATCAACCATAATCCCCTCCAATTTCGGCACATATATAAAATGGGAGGTCCATTTTATTTCGTCATTTGTCAATTGTAACATATGTGACATGTTACTTGACATATGAAATTGTAATGTATTTTTATCATATTAAAAATCAACATACTCATAAAATATGTCATATACAAAATTGACTAGTAATTCGTAATTACTTGTGCCAAAACGGTTTATCAAATTATAAATTACAACGTCTTGTATTTATAATAAATTATTCATTCAATTCAATTGTTTCGTAAACAATAATTTTATCTAAGTAATAAAACAATTCGATTACTTAGACCGTATCTAATTTAATCGAATTATAATAAGACACGTTAATCTCACTCACAAATCATCCGTCAATTTTAAACAATTTATTTAACTCGTATCGGCATACGATTAATTAAATAATCAATTAAGGGTATTTCACTATAGGTATGACCTAAGGGGATCAACTGATCACCACCGTCGCACGACAGTAATGTCAAACTCTAGTCAGCCAATCATTACCGATATGTGTGGACCAGTTGACTGTAAAATATTACATCCCACATGTATTCTTAAAATGAGATTTAAACATGTGATCATCATGATCGACAGTTGTGATCGCATTATTGTCGGAGGACACATATTCCAACAATCTCCCACTTGTCCTCGACAAGTGTGCGTCACCAATTCTCTTGTCCTATTACTATCTCCCACTCAATGCAAGGTGTCTTTCAGTTCGTACTTGCAAGTGATCATATCGAGTGTGGTTTCCTCGATCTGGAGAATAACTGATTGACCGAAATTATATACTATAGATACCTTCCGAGCGTGGCCACGCATTTCCAGTTCATTACTCCTCGAGTGGCCCTGAGATATTGTTATAACCCTGACAAGGGGTGGACAATTCCTATTGCACTATTCCCTTCGACTAGCCACAACCATCATAACCCAAAATATGCCTATTAGACCCCATTGACGAAGGTCGTAGTAACATAAATAAAAGTTAATCTGAAACTGTGCCACCTTAGGCGAACAGTCTTTAGTCAAAAGAATCGACTCATTAGAATACTATAGTAGCTCTTGCCACGACCAGGCTATATAAATTTGCCAGAACTCTATAAGCGGTCATTAGCCCAACAAGGTGTTCCTAACAGTCTGCCTATTTGATCGACTAGTCATCTCACATGACTCCATGGCACTTGAACTTGCCATCAATCGCATCACACTCTAGTCACTTCGAGACGTCACCTCATGTAAGTGACAATGGGCGAATATAATGCTAATCCGTGTTCACTTTAACAGGGTTCAATTGTCTTTACAACCCATTTGGATGTAACAAAGTATGAGGTGAGTTAATAATAACTCCAACGACAAATGTGGACATCACATTCGAGTAGTCAATACCATATTACCACCTTGTGATGTATATTGTAAGTGTGTAAACACTAGTCCTTTGCAACATGAGTTTAACACACCATGTGTCCATGTGTTCAAACTCTTGAATTGGATTCTCCTTTATTCTCATGTTTGTCTTACATAGCATGAATCTCACCAAGTACATATCTAGTTTCCCAAACTAGGTTTAAGTTCTTTACTTTGAGAGAACTTTCTTGTTGTTTATCACATAACAAACGAATTATGGTGGACGACATAACTCACACTAGTCAAGTGTTCTTCCAACTCATAATGTACCAGGTATATGTTTTGTAGGATCTTGCAACAATTGTCAAGATGATTAGCTTAACACTTCTCATAGGTCCTAGCAAATTTGAAAAAATACTAGTTTTGAGTAACTTCTTACTATAACCTAGTATCTTTTCAAACTTCTTATTTCTCTTTTTAGCTTAAATAGCTTAGGATTTTCATAAATCCTTACGCGTTTTCGAACTTCAATATGTGCAACTTCTTATCACATAACAGAGTGTTATGTCAAACACTAGAATAGCTCATTAGTTCTTCTCGAGAATTCATGACGATTCTTCTATAGCTTACCAATGACTCATCATGCTCTTAAGCATATGATTCATTATAGGACATGTGCATGATTATTCTAATGGCGGAAACATTAGTAATCTTTAATCATGTGATCAACCATTCTTAGGTTCAATGAATGACCATGATTGCTTATGGTAATTCTATTTTCATCGATATGAATAACCTACGTTTCTCGTTTATCTGATGTGCATATCTCAATGCCTATCCAACATCCCATGATGTGATTGGATTCATCTTAGTCCATTTTCATCCAGAATTGAAAACTCAAATACTTCTTTGTGAAAGATAGTACTAGCTCGTCATTCTCAATGAGTAATGAGTTATAAATTTTACAAGATGATTGCTCCCACTAAATTTCATGTCTTCACATGATAATTTCAAACTCCCACTCAATTTCCACATGTTTCGTATTTGACTACTCAATCGAAACATTTCAAGAATTGAAATACATATTGCTTTGCCAAGTTATTAAGATAAAACCGTATATGTTCCCAGCATATCTTTTCAAAATACCTATTTTGAAAAGGTTTCAATCTTAAATTTATGGAAAGAGATTTTAATCTATAACTCATTCATTTTTATAATGATGCGTAGCAATGTCATTATTTAAAAGTGAAATCCCATTTAGTTCACGTCCTTCTCAAAATACCCTTTTCGGAAGGAGGTTTAACCATTTCATTTTCATAATGAGGTTAAGTAATGACACTAGCGTGGTTAACAATTAACTTAGCTCTTGTAGACATCGGCATATCTTTCTTTGCAACTTTTAATCATAAATCTCATTATATTCAAGGATGCAACTTTGTTTCATTTAGGCTCTTAAGTAAATATCAATATTGAAACTCTTATTTATATGTAGGTCATAGACTAGCCAAATCTCTTGTTGACACTTTTCTTTAGTCATTTTCTTTCAAAACTTTCTTTTGGTCTCCTCGTGTAGTTATCTTAAGAACATATTCTTTTGATTACTTCACTTGGTCTCTTTTGTCATGTAGATCTCATCTATTCGAGACCATAGATCTCATCTATTCATTTATACTATCTAATTTGGTATACAAATCATTCTTTCTTTCGTAGATCTCATTTACTTAAGCATACAAATTATTCTTTGTATTCTTTGTGTCTTCATTTTTCTCTCACTCTATCTTTAGAATAAATACACTAGATATTCAAAGATAGCATATGAGACACAAATAATGATTTTGAAGTAGAAGGAGGATTATCTCATTGATTGACTAATAGATTTTAGATTTGATGAGTGTACTTGGTAATCGACATTCCTTTAGGAGAGTTCATCAACTCAACATCACTTTATAATTGATCATACACAAGCCTCAAGCTTGTGGACATATAATAAATCCCATTATTATAATTTTCTATTGGATCACTTTAAGTAGATGATCATATGTTTCTATGTGCAAGCATATAAAGACGAATTTTTAGAACAAACGAATACGATAAAATGGGTGACCTCGGCTGCAAGCCAAGCCACCATAATTCAAAATACAACCATTGTTTAGAAAGGATCAACCATTTCCATGTCGAACACGAAAATCAAAATAGTTCTAAAATACATAACATTAAAATAAAGACAATAATAAAAGTCAAGCTTCATTGGTAGCTACTCCTAGCTCCTTCATGATTTCTCAAGCTTGCTTCTCTTTTCCCTTGTCTTTGCTTGGAGGAGGCCCTATTTACAATAAAAAGGGGATATATTATCACAACTTTGTATCAAAATACCATAGTTGAATTAGAAACATTAAAGAAAGGATAGGAATTTACCTACTGGAGTGATCTTTCCAGCTTTGATGTCACCAAGATACTTGGAACAATTCCTCTTCCAATGTCCAACACCATTACAATAATGGCATTTATCAAGAGGACCCTTCTTGGTTTTGGAAGTGCTAGTTTTAAAAGTCTTAGCCTTGGTGGACATGGGTGATACCTGTCGATGTGAGTATCAAAAATAATATTTATAATTTCCAAACTACAACTAGCAAGCGGTAGTAAGGGTCGATCCGCAGGGAGGTAGGGAGTTCTAATTGTCTTAATTTTAGTCTAAGATTGGGGGTCTTGGTTGAATTATAACTAAGTCTAAATGGAAAAATAAATAAGCAAGTAATAAAAATGGGTGTAAACAAATGATAAAAAGGAGCTAAGATGGTCGGTTCACTATAGCTGTGATGGCACATGATCCTAGGTATGTCCGAAATACAGTCGTGTAGGATGGGTATAACATGTCCTCTCGGTCCAAGTTAACTAGTAGCTCCTTTCGGCCTATGCTACTAGTCCCTAGGTCTCACTAATACTAGCTCTCGCCCTGAAAAGTGATTCCTAAAGCCTAAATTACTTATATTTCGATATTAGCAATTTAGTCGTCTTAATTCATTAATTAATGCCCTCCACTATCTCTCGATCTACGGGTTGGTCAAAACTAAGCATCTAACAAGTCTCCTCTCGGTCTCATTGTTAAATATTGCACTTAACAAATCAAACGATGCTAATCAGACACGGGTCTGGTCGATCAACTAACTACCTCAGTCGACCGACCACACGACATAGTCGATCGACCAGTTAAGCCAGTCGATCGACCATGCCCTAATTCGGGGTCACCTATTCTGTGCCATCTACGCTATAGCTCCCCTACATCTTAGCAAAGGGTACTTAGCTACTCATATGGATGATAATAACAACAACGAATTCGATGAAAACTATAAAGGAAAACATGATTAAAATTATTAAGCAATAATAACGCAATAAAGCAATTGAGGTTTCGGGATCTAACTAGCAATTTCTAGACTAAATAAAGCAAATAAAGGTAAACTGTAAATTAAAGAACAAGAATTACCGAGACCAGGAAAGATGAATAAGATCCGGAAGCAATGAACTTTATTAGGAATGCTAAAATTATGAACTAGGTATGATAAATCCAAATCCCTAATACAAATTAATGAATGAATGATGAATAATTGAATGTCTCTAAAGCAGCAGGAAGAGTTACGTTATATAGAAGTATTACGTAAAACTCTTCTTAAAACCTAATTACAAATGGGCTTAGATTAAAAATCTTTTAATTCCCGTCAGGTTGCACAAGCGGTCGATCGACCATAGGCATCAGTCGATCGACCAAAGGTCGAGATTATCAGAAGCTTCTGATTTGGAAATAAAACTTGTTCGTCAGCTCACGTGGTCGATCGACCAAGGGACACAGCCGATTGACTGACTGCTCCTCCTGCAGTCAACTGTTCAGCATTTCGACAGTCTATAGACCACGTAGGTCAGTCTATAGACTACTGTAGCTGGTAATCCGCTTCTGAAACTCTCGCAAATATATCTTTCAGGCCTTGCCACGCGCACCAAGTTCATTTCCCGAGTCAAATCTCCATGTCAAATCCCATGCCACGCACTTAGGGACGGATTCGGCTCGATTTCCGCTGGATTCTTCACATTTCTGCAATATTACACAAAAACACGAAAGTAGACAAAAAAAAGGGAATATAGTAGAATAAACTACACATTTGAGCTCTGAAATGCATGTAAAAAAGGGTGTAAAATATCATATTTTAGACACGCATCAAACTTCCCCAAACCAAACCCTTGCTTGTCCCCAAGCAAGAACTAGACACGATCCTAGGACCTAACTGGAACAATTTCAATCTCAGAGCGAAATGCAAACTGTAAAGCCTAAACCAGTTTAATGCAACAACTAACAATCAATTAGCAATATGAATCATGCAAACGAGTTATGAAGTCGTTAAAAACCGCTGAACCGTCAACTATATAGACTTATCATTATGGACTCTCACGGGTCGCTCAAATCACACATAAGCACAGGTGAATATATGTAAAGATAGAAAGAAGTAATTTGGTAATGACACTCACCTAACTACGACCTATAAGAACATGCCTGCAATCTAATATGAAAAGAATCTCTACAACCGTACGTATGCATTCCAACCAAAGAAATGACCATGACACAAGCCGAGGTAAATATGGATATGTGAGGTAATGGGTAAGAAGGGGCTAAGATAAATTTGGATAAACGAGTTAAAGCCAAGCTAGTAACTTACTAAACACCAAATTATAACAACATCCAACTTTCTTACTCAAGATTCAACAATAAAACCGGTGCTAATGACTAGCACTAATCTCACAATCTCCAATAATAACTGTAATTCCCCAAATGATATTAAATTGCGACATGGGAATATAAAATCACCAACTAATGAAGATTCAATCATGTAATTTTTTTTCTTTCGCTACTGCAGCAAGCAGTCGATAGACCAAGTGGGACGGTCGATCGACTGATGCTCTTTTCGAATTCTTGTTTTCTTTTTTTTCTCTTTTTTCTTTCAACATTTCACCAACATATTCTCAACACGAGACATAAAAACAAAAATGCAATAAAATATTCCCGAACGACTACCAACACTAGCTCAGCAAGGGTAGGCTAAATATGGAATGTAGCTTATGGGACAAAAAAAGGCAAATTTGGCTTTTGTGGGGCTTATGGGTAAAATGAATAAAAGGGAACCTCTTCCACATGTGTCAACAAACCACCAACCGAATGCATACAGGTATTAAGCAGATTAAGTTCATATTTATGCATATTGATATAACATGTCTCATAAGGAGTAACTACTCACAATCCTAAATAAACCGGTCATGAACGCCACCAGTTATAAGCTCTAAACCTCAGAAGTATAAGTAGTTTGCCAAAAATCTGTAACACCCTCATTTATTTAAGGACCTGAACTAGGACTCCTCAGATAAATGACGGTGTTACCATCTCGGAAACCCGAGGCAGTAGATAACAAAGGGAAGAAAACACAGTACTTTATTAAAATGTTTATAGTGAGATTACAACTGGAAATAAAACAAAGTCTCAAAATACGACCAAAAGATAAAGTCTGATAAAACTACTAAAAAGACTAAGGTGGGCTAGGCACTAAGTCGGTCATCCAAGCTCTCTTCCCGGCCAGCTCCCGCCGTCTCTCGAAATACTGTCAATCTGCTCACCAATAATTGGATCATCACAAAGCGTACACGAATACACGGGTCACCCGCGAAGGCGAGTAGGTAATACAATAAAACAAAGAACATAATACACATGCTCGTCCATCACCACCACCGCCATCACAACTCATAACCCGGACAACCCAGCCATACCGATCCCCGGTAGACTATACATCGACCGTAGCCGATCTGCCAGCTCGCAGCTGAGGACACCAGGGCAAGTCCTGCAGAACCCGCCTGGGCCTTATCACCACACCACACCATACTCACCTCCACCTCCACCAACTCCGATGCAATAATATATTAAAACAGTTCAACGATAATACTTAACGGAATTAAATCAGACAATCATATTATAACATGTAAATCACCGATTCAGTCAATCCAGTCACATAGTACTATATCAAGTCCAGTGTATTCCCCTACCTCAAATAGCGGTAATAAGCTAACTGCAGATCAGAAGTACTCCACCCGAAACTCGCCACCTAAACATATACATAACATAATTAATTCACTTAACTATTCCCGTTCCCATACTCAACAGTCACTATAAGTAGAAACTTTCCCAAATTAGAAGTTACTAAAAATATAAGTTACCCAAAATAGAAAGTTTCCTAAAATGGGAAGTTTCCAAAATAGCAATTACCAAAAATAGCAGGTTACTAAAAATAGTAACCTTCCCGAAATAAAATCCCGACTCAAAGCCTAAATATATTATTCCGTCATCGCTACTTAATATTGACTTAATAACTAAAACTAATAATAGAAATAATAGAAATAATAGTAATATACATATTTTCCGACTTACTAAAATAGAAACCATAACAAAATTACCCAAAAACAATAACTCAACCCGACACACAAACACACCCCCTTCAACCCGACACAACTCACTCCAAAAGCCACCAGCCCTCACCGACCACCGGGCCTCGACACTGTGTCCGGCCTGGTCACCTCCAACCACCACCAACGTGGTCGACCCACGCCGGTGGTCGAACCACCACCACCAACACCCTCTGTTTGCAACCCTGCCGCCACAAAACGCCACAACAGGCCCCTTTTCTGACTCGCCTGCCACCACGACACATCCCTGCCACCTTACCAACCACCACCCTTGACACCACCGTCGAACGGCGACTCTGACACACGTGGCACCACCGATTCGACCTCCCCCGAGTCCACGGTGGTGCCACCCCTTTACCCCATGTCTGAAATGAAACAAAAACCACCCATATCAACCCCGACAACTAATCACCATCACTGCAACCACCAACAGCGACGACAACCACTCAACCTACCACCACACGACTCGACTCACCACCAGCAACCCATCCCACACCCCGACGACTGCTACAACAGTCCCTAAACGACGTACAACTCAGATCAAACTAGCGTGACAGAAATGAAAACAGGGAACCTTACCTATGACGGCCGTCGATCTGTGCTATTCCGGCAAGTACAACCACCCTCGTCCACCAGCAACGGCTTCCCTAGACTCACGGCAGACCCTACTCCCTCCACACTCACCGGCGTGCGCTCGTTGGCTGTAAAAGAGGATTGCGGAGTGGAAGAAAAGGGGTTGATGATGATGATGTGCAAAATGACGGTAGGAAGGGGGATTGGGTTTTAAGGTTGAATTAGGGTTTTGTTTTAGGGTTTTGGTGAGGTAAAAAGGTAAATGGGTAAGTGGGTAAATGGGTTATAACACTTTGACCCAAAATGCCACCTAAAACTATAAACCCGACTCATCTTACAATATGAATCAATTAATTACCTTTACGCTTTTACCATTACCATAATAACATGATTTAATTACCTTTACGCTACTATTAAATAATAATATCTCGCTCAATCGATAATAAAATACGGGGTATTACAGTCTCCCTCCCTTAAAATGAACTTCGTCCCGAAGATCGCTCCCATACCAAACATGTCATCCGAATATAAAGACATCCCGTATAACTAACACATTCAAACACATAACTAGACTACATAAACACGAAACGTTACATTCTACCTTCCTAAAAAGAAAGTTACGTCCCGTAACTTACCTCAAGTGAACAGATGTGGATAACTCTCTCTCATTGCGGCCTCGGTTTCCCAGGTAGCCTCCTCTGCCTTATGATTAGTCCACAACACCTTCACTAATGCAGTCTCTGCGTGCCTGGTGTTTCTAACTTTCCTGTCCAAAATCTCCTTAGGTGTCTCGATGTAGGTCAACTGCTCGTCCACCTCGACCACATCATGGCTCAAAATATGCGAAGGGTCACTCAAATACCTCCGCAACTGAGAAACATGGAAGACATTATGTACCCTGGCTAAAGCTGGTGGTAGGGCTAGCCGATATGCCACCTCTTCAACTCTATCCAAGATCTCATATGGCCCAATAAACTTCTGGCTCAACTTCCCCCGTTTCCCGAATCTCATCACTCCCTTCATCGGAGACACTCTAAGAAGTACTTTCTCTCCCACCTGGAAAGAAATGTCGCTTCTCCTAGCGTCAGCATAGCTCTTCTGCCGGTCCTGGGCAGCTGTAGATACCCGTATCCGTCGATATTGGAATTTATAGAGAACCCGACAAACACCCGATGATGATAGGACACATGTATTCTTTGGTTGTCATTGTCATTATTTGGAGCTCGTTTTACGAGGTAGAATGGGCGTCGTCGATGAAGTATTCTATTAATTTAAATGATATTTAAATTAATGTTTTTAGTGGGTTCATTTTGTTATTTTAAATGATATTTAAAATTAATGTGTTTTTTGAGTGAATTCATTTTTATTTAGTTTAAATGATATTTAAATTAAAGCTTTATTTTGAATTTATTTTCTTAAGTTTATTTTATTGAAAATAAAATAAATATTTGATTTGAAAAATCATTTTATGAGTATATTTGATTTGAAAAGTCATTTATTTTAATTTATTATTTGGTTTGAAAAATCGATTTTAAAAGCGAAGAACTCGTTTTTAACCGTGTGTTTTGAGCTCGATTTTGGCTCGGTTTTTAAGCCCGTTTCCTTTGCGAATTGGCACGAATCTCGAGTACACTAACCCACCTATACCAATACCCATCAACCCATGTTCGAACCCCCTCACAAGCAGCCCAAATCCTCGTCCCAAACAGGCCACAAGCAGCCCGCACCAAACCGCAAACAGTCCCCTGTTTTGCGAGCCAATTCCCGAGCCCAAACCCGCTTCAAACACTACCAAGACCCGTACCCATTAACCCTAACCCATACCCTAGTATCCTACCCATATTATCCTAGCTTGATCACCAAGAAATCCCCCAAAACGAACCCTAGAAACCCCTCCCAAAACCGATGGACAGCAGCTATGTTCATTGAGCCCGATTTGCCTCTCCTCCCTTTTAACCTATTTTAAACCCTTATAAATACCACCCCTTCACCATACATTCATTCCTCTAAGTTCTCCATACATCCAACCATCACCTACAAGCTTTAAACCTCAGAAACAAACCCTAAACATCCTCCAAAAACCCTACACAAAACCGACACACAAACAGAAACTGTTTGTGTGCCTCCTTCGAAAATCATCTCGTTCCTCCATCAAATCACCATAGAAATTCGAGTTTCTTGTTCCTAATTAACCATATAACATCCATCTACACATTAGATAAAGAATTACGAGCCAAATTGCCCTTGAGAGTACACGAAATTCCTCGAAAAACAGAGTGAAATAACACTCTGTTTTCGCGGTTTACTCTTGTCTGTCCAGTTCTGTTTGTGCTCGTTTTTCGTGCCCAATAACCCAAATCGAGCAGGGGTTGCTTTAAGATCCTTGTTCTCCTCTCTTTCTAGTTTCCAAAACATCTTTCGGATCGAATTTTCGTCGTGAAACGAGGGAGATATCACTGTTTTAAAACTGCTGTCCAGAAACTTTCCAAAACGCGTGTTGCTTTGTTACTTCGTCGACGACGGCCTCTCGAGATAAAATCTACCATCGATTACGACCCAAGACGGTGTCAACGATACATGTAGGTTGAGGGTGCATCAAATCCCCTTCTCTTCTCTCTTTTTATTTCGTTTTTTTTATGCCTTTTTTTATTGTCTTTTTTTTTTGTTTGTTTTCGTTTTGTTTATCGATTGTTTTAAATTAACTATGAAACTAGTTAGTCCGAGTATGAGTTAAAGTACCACCATGAACACCCGCGTTGACTTGAGATGGGAAAAGAAACCGCTCCTTCTGTCGGTCGTACACCCCCGTCTCATTTACATATCCTCGTGTTCAAGGTAGGGCATAATTAAAACGAGTTGTCTAACTTTCATCGCTTTCGACCCCTTTACTGTTTCGGCCAAATCGATGGACCCTAGGACCCGGTGCATGTTAGTTTAACCTCTGGTTGTTAACCTATGACATATTTAGATAACATTAATTTAATTTAATAACCTAAGTAGACATAATAGGTGGCTTTGACGTAGCTTTATAAATCAACTAACGATTCTGTAAATAATTGAATGCATCTTTCTTATCACTTGATTTCTCGCTAGCATAGGAGTGCGTGATTAGCACCTTCCTATTAACACTCGACGAGTAAGCGTTAATCTTATGATATTTGACCTAATTAGACCCTTTAGGCCGTGTAGAATGCACCATAACGCGACAATCAATCAACATCGTTTTTAACTCGTTTTCTGACCTTGTTTTCGATTCCTTTTCGCAATCATTCGATCTAACTAATGAATCTAACTTAGGAACTAGGTTGACTCTGGTTGGGCCGTGGTTGGCCGTGTGTTTGGCCGTGTATTTGGCCTCCCCTATTTCGTTTGTTTTTGCATCGTCCGTTCTTTATTCGTTTTATCGCTTGTATTTAATTTATGTTTCTTTGAGTCACGTTTTGTAATCTATTTGTAATTTGTTCTCCTTTTTGAGTCAAAACCTTTTTTGAAAATCTTGGTTTTATTTGGTTAGACGGTTGTTCCCAATGCTTGTAAGAGCGTAGTAAACCGCATGTTGTTTAAAACAACATGGCCCGGTTTATGCTAATGCATGCTTTGGTGCATAGCCCAATGTCTAATCCGATGGGATTAAGTGAGGGCACGCAATACGAGGAGGGACCCACGGCCGTGTGTCATGTAGGCCGTGAGTCACTTCCCCCATGTGCACGGTTTTCAAGGCCGTTTGGCCGTGTGTTTTGTGTCGCGTTTTGAGTCGTTTGTAGCAATTGTATTTAGATCGAGTTGTAATTTATTTATTGTTGTGTCGGCATGAAATGCCTGGTTTGTAATAGGTAGATCCCAATGGCTCCCCCATTCCCCTTTAAGCCTTGTTTGCTTTCATTTATATGTTGCTTAGATCAATCAACTCACATGCTAAAACAACTTTGACAAAGTTAGTATTCATGCATCTAAAACGACATAGAAACTTCACATGTTAGGGTTTAAAACAACGTTTGCATTTCATACATCGTAGTAGCTATGACCTTGTTTGAACTCCGACGCTTGACTTAGTAGAGGCCGTTATCGACGGGCGGGGTTGGGTGTCCTTATGGGCTTCCCAACACGTACCCTCACCCCTTACTCAAGATCTATGGTTTGTGGATCCGTCTAAATACCATTGGATTACGAGAGTCATTCAATTCGAGTGATATAGGGTACAAGTCTTTATCTTTACTCACTCGTAGTCGATTGGCTTTATGCTTTTCGATGAAAGGTGTAAAGTTGACTTGAACGGTTCCAAGTTCCCAAAAAACTTGGTGGCGACTCTAATTGGTCTTAATTCGATTCGAAAGAACCTCGAGTCGATTATGCCGGTGTGGATCCCTCGGACGCAGTTCCCGAGGGCCTTGTCCACAGTTTGGCGACTCTGCTGGGGAAAAGAGGACTAGTTACACTGTGTTTCTAGGGTCTTTTCCTCCGAGGTGAAACTTGAAAAGAAAGTGTTGGAAAGTAAAACATTACTCATAGTGCTACGATTCATGCATAAACCCTTAAGGACTTGCCCGGGCCGTCCCAGCGTTTCTTCGTGATGCGTGGGGGGCGACGTCCCACTATGCCAGGAAGCTGCACATTGCTCGCTTCCACTTCGCCTCGCGTGGTTCTTGGGAATGGGGACGATCTTCTAGGTACTTTACCTTAAGACACCTCGCTTTATAAGACCGCAAAAGGATGGAGGGCATAGACCTTCTTGTAGAAGACTTGCCGAGACTTAGAGATGTCTAGGAGCATACATCCTTATAGCATGAGAATGACAATGTGCAATATGTTTTCCCGAGTCCTTTTTTTCGAAAATTCCAAGTCCTTTTCAAAACCGAACTTTTGAACAACTTACTTTTCAAACCTAGCATGATTTTCAAAACGCGGAATGCTGCCCAAATAGGACTAGAATTTCGGCCCAAAACAAGCTTTTATAGCCGGCATGCTGCCCATTTCAAATCTCATTTTTCAAATCAATCATTCGTTTTTCAAAATCAATCCAAAATGTTTCCCGAACCTCAACCAAGCATGAAATGCGTCGAGTCGTGTCCGGGTCATGGCCGTGTTAGGCCGGGTGTGTTTCGTTCTAAGAGTCTAGAACACGACCTTGTTGGGTCACTCAAGCTCACCTCTTGGGCTTCGAGTCATGTTGGTCGACCTTTTGGTCTAGAATAGTCCACAAAAAGCGCCCAAGCTAGGCCTTATGGACGTTTCACTCGAACCCCTGGGCTATGTTAGCCCAATCACGGGTTTGGTCACACCAAGTCCAGTTTAGATTCGAGTTATGACAGTTTGAGTCATGTCGTTTTGTCGAGTCTAAAATGAACCAATGTCTAAATCAAACCGTGAGTTAAACCTTTGGTTAGTCAATCTCAAGTCGAGTCTGTGTTTGAGTCAAGTTGGGGTCGTGTCCTTAAGTGTGCAGGGGCTCTTACTTTAAATATTGACTCAGTACGGGGTTTTCTTGTAGAAAGGTCGCCCAAAACCCGACGTCAAGCAATGGAAGATGCTATCAACAAGCTCACGGAGGCCGTGAACCTCATGATGACCCGAATGGATGTGATCGAGTCTAAGTTGGTTGAAGATCCCTCTTCATCTACCCCACCTCTGACTGATTTGGAGAAACGGTTCAAGTTCATCGAGGACCGTTTGAAGCTCTCCCAAGGGAAGAATATCCACTATGAGAATGCTAGGGCCTATGCCCCAATTCAGGATAAGTTGCCCACGAACATGGTACTCACTGATATCCCAAAGTTTAAGGGCACAGAAGATCCAGTCCACCATGTTAAGGCCTATAAGGGGTACTTAGCACCAAGGGAGTACCTGCTGACATGCTCTCTGAAATTTTTGCCCAATCTCTGGATGAACACCCGAAGGCGTGGTTCTATAATCTTGACCTTAAGAACTTCCCCACTTTCGAAGATATTACGGTGGAGTTCTGCAAGCACTATGCTGACAATGTCGAGATTCAAACCAACATAAGAACATTGGAGGTTATGACCCAGAAAGAAAAAGAAGGCTTTACTGAATTCCTTGCAAGATGGCGCGCTGAAAGCGTGAAATTAGCCAAGAAGCCTGATGAAGTTGAAATAGTAGATAAGTTCGTAAAGAATCTACGACCTGTTTACCGTAATGCTCTGAAATACCAGAATTTTGGCTCTTTCAAAGAATTGATAAGAATCGGGATAAAGGTAGAAGATGATGTCATAAGGGCAGAGGCTGAAAAGCCGAAAGGGTACCAAGGGGCCTCATCGTCTAAGGCCAAGGCCCCAGCAACGACCCATATTGATGAAGCCATCAATCTCTTAGAAGGGAAATCGAAGAAGTCGCAGCGCCAAGTTTCGAGGGCATTCACCGATATCGGATGCACTTATACATACGCTCTCCAAAGGCTCATAGCCCAAGGAAAGCTGAAGCCTATTGGTCCAACTCCGGACCCTCCCGCTGATCAACAAGGTAAATGGTATAAACCAAATGCCTACTGTGCCTTTCATCAAGGGAAAGGCCATGATACGGAAAGGTGCTATCGACTGAAGCACGAAATTCAAGACATGATCGAGAATGGAACACTCCCGATCCCAACTGTTAAACCCAATAACATCACCAATCCATTTGGCGATCACACTAACTTTGTTTCTGTCGAAGGCAATGTTGATTATTCCCATCTTACTTGAAAGGGGTGTTTGTCGGGAAGATATTTGTGGATTGCTTTGAATTCTTGCCAAACCCGAAGAATGAAATTCAAGTCGGGAATCTTGCTCTAGAATGTACTCCTCTCGTTAACGAAGTTAATAAAAGAAACTTCGGTTCACCAACCTTTATCACTGGCGTAGATCCTCAGAGGACTACCTCGGGATAGAGGCAGACCATCAAAGGGATCAAGGACCAGAACCGAGCATCTAAGCTGACAGCTAAACAAGGGAAAGCTCAAGAACAGATTTGAAAATTATGAGTCGGATCTGTTTCCTAATCTTAGTTGAGTCGAGTCTAGGACTTTCTTTTCTTGAAGTTGAGTCGTTTGTTCCACGATGACCTAGGGCGTGTCCTAGGAATCGTTTCTTCGAGTCTGTTAAGCACGTGTCATTCCAATAAAAGTTGCAGTTCGTTTCCAAATTTGTCTTGTTTCCAATCCTCAATCATTCTGAAAGTACGATAAAATGCACAACACACTCAAAGGCATCCCTGGGGTAGAAATGTGTCCTATTTCAAAATGTAAGGTACACTAGGATCCCGTGTTTGATTCCTTTACCTATTCCATGTCTGGTGGTAGAAAACCTCCATCTGAACCAATGTTTGTGACAGGCTTTTAGATGATTCTATGACGAACCCGGACTAGCTCCTTGTTTCCCCTATCGATGACGGAAGGCAAGCCTTTTTCCCACAAAATCATCCCCTCTCGAAGAGAGAAGATATCAACCCGTTCTAACAAGGAATTGTTAGTTCCTATCCAAATTAGTTGGCGAAGCCCAGTTTTCAAGGTGTATCCATTTATGACTAAGAGAATGAATAGAAGATCATTTTCAAAGAGAGAAAAAAAAGATGAAAAAGAAGAAAAAATGAAAAAAGATGAAAGAAAAAGAAAAAAGAAGAAAGATGTTGAAGTTATTGCGGAATGCTTTTTGGTTGAATGTCGAAGTTACGGAAGCCAGAGGTCAAGTCAAGTACCCATAGTTGAAGTTCAATGGGCGAAGCCCAAAAGCTTAAGTAGTAACCTCTTTAACCCTAAGTCCTTCCTGAGACAGTTACAAGGGGATAGTCGGGAATTTTGAGAATCATTCCGCTTGTGTTGTTATGCCTAGCCTTTAGGGTCCAGACATGGAGATTTGAACCCACATTGTTTTCCAACCCATTTGCACTCGGGTTTCATCAAACCTGAGACACCCTTTCCAACCACGTTATAAGCCATAGCCCTTGGCCTTAACACCACAAAACGAACCTTCAGAATGATAGTTTACCTTGTGAACCTATTTTTACCATGCTCCACATCCCAAAGAATCACAACCTTTTATACCAACCCTAGACACGGGATTTAACGGTACCTTACAGGCTAGAATGGGATACGACATGATACCTTAGGTGAAACCTTCGAGTGTGTACACACAATCAAAATGCCATGTTTATGCACCATGATCGAACTACGTCGGATTTGATTTCGCTCCACGCGAATACGTAGGCAGTCCTTCAGAATAAGGGATTCAATCCACCCATCATCCAAGTTGTCATCTTGTCGATTTCTTACGGGTCTTAACCAAGTCCAAATGAAGCCACCTTTGTTTGAGTTGGTCTTAGTACTCGATGTAAGCTAGGATAAGGATATAGGTTCGGATGAATAGTATCAAGTCTCGGAATGAGCTTTATCTAACGGTGTAGGCAAAGATGCTGAGTCACATAGATGTGGGTTTGTGTTGGGAACAGAAAATATGAAAAACCCGCTGAAAAGAAAGAAGGCGTGGAAGAAAAATAGTAAAAGCCCGCTGAAAAGAAAGAAGGCGGTGGCAAGAAATGATGAATACTCGCTGAAAAGAAATGAGGCGAGGAGAAGAGTGGCAGAATGTTCCCAACAAGAGTGATGTGTGATGTCTAAGTGTTCTCATAAGATCAGTCTGTGTTTAGTGTCGGGCGAAGCCAACGTTGTTGCTCTGTGAGTTTAATCCACCTTGTCAATGCCAAGTGATCTTGATTCCCATGTGCCCTCGGGAGCACGCCCATGCCATACGACATCTCCATCCCAAGTTCGACGACCTTGTGATTCCCATTTTCCATCTTTTGGCGCCGGAACGGCCAATTTACATTTCTACCCCTAACAAGTCAATATTTGAATTAAAGCCCGCGCACACTTACGGTTTTATTTTCTTTTTTTGTTTTACGGTAGCGGGCTACGCCCACGTTGTTTGCAAGTCATACAGAGTGTTCGTGTCATGTTTCATGCTCACCCATCAAGGTCTGATTGCAAAAAATTTCAAAATTTCAAAATTCCAAAAACTTTTTGCGAATTGTGGATAGATGATCCAAGTAGTAGAAACTTCGGGTCGATGGCCCAATTATTCAAAATTTTCAAATTCAATCTTCGGGTCGATGACCCAACATTCCAAATGATGTCAAATTCAAAAGTCGGGTCGATGACCCAATTATTCAAAATTTTCAAATTCAATTTTCGGGTCGATGACCCAATCTTTCAAATGATCTAATTTTAGGATCGATGATCCAAATGTGCTTATGTGATGATTATTGCTAGTACGTTTTTGTGTTTCGAATGTAGCAGGATATGCTTCAACTGGGGGCTCTAAAGTCTTCGACTTTCGAGCCATTGCAAACTGGGGGCTCTGAAGCCGTAGGCTTCAGAGATCATTATCAAGATGAAATGGATGACATCCACTCAGAATTCAATTCAATACAAGAGTATGAAATGGAAGAATTCCGCAGCTGAAAGCAAATGATGAAAGTGGCGGCAACCTCCTCGGAAAGTCCCGTCCCATTTTGGCACCTGCCAGCAGATGATAAATTTTGAGCAAATGTCAGCAGATGATGAATTTTGGACAAATGCCAGCAGATGATAAACTTTGGGCATGTGTCGTGAGCGATTCTTAACTACGACGCGGGTTTGATTCCGTCAGAAACGGATACGTAGGCGCCTAAGGATAAGGCTCAACCCACCATTTATGCAATTTATGGGTCGATGACCAACGATGATATTTCGACGCAACAGAAGCAAGAGTCAACCCCAACGAAGTTTCAGGTATGATCTCTTCTTATGGCTGGCGAGCTTATATACGCGAGTCTAATGGACTATAAACGACCCGAAGAATCCTCAGGTCGAAAGGGACCTGGGGTATACTTTGACTTTCGCCTTGTCCAAGCCTCAGTCAAAGTGGGGGCTCTGTAGATACCCGTATCCGTCGATATTGGAATTTATAGAGAACCCGACAAACACCCGATGATGATAGGACACATGTATTCTTTGGTTGTCATTGTCATTATTTGGAGCTCGTTTTACGAGGTAGAATGGGCGTCGTCGATGAAGTATTCTATTAATTTAAATGATATTTAAATTAATGTTTTTAGTGGGTTCATTTTGTTATTTTAAATGATATTTAAAATTAATGTGTTTTTTGAGTGAATTCATTTTTATTTAGTTTAAATGATATTTAAATTAAAGCTTTATTTTGAATTTATTTTCTTAAGTTTATTTTATTGAAAATAAAATAAATATTTGATTTGAAAAATCATTTTATGAGTATATTTGATTTGAAAAGTCATTTATTTTAATTTATTATTTGGTTTGAAAAATCGATTTTAAAAGCGAAGAACTCGTTTTTAACCGTGTGTTTTGAGCTCGATTTTGGCTCGGTTTTTAAGCCCGTTTCCTTTGCGAATTGGCACGAATCTCGAGTACACTAACCCACCTATACCAATACCCATCAACCCATGTTCGAACCCCCTCACAAGCAGCCCAAATCCTCGTCCCAAACAGGCCACAAGCAGCCCGCACCAAACCGCAAACAGTCCCCTGTTTTGCGAGCCAATTCCCGAGCCCAAACCCGCTTCAAACACTACCAAGACCCGTACCCATTAACCCTAACCCATACCCTAGTATCCTACCCATATTATCCTAGCTTGATCACCAAGAAATCCCCCAAAACGAACCCTAGAAACCCCTCCCAAAACCGATGGACAGCAGCTATGTTCATTGAGCCCGATTTGCCTCTCCTCCCTTTTAACCTATTTTAAACCCTTATAAATACCACCCCTTCACCATACATTCATTCCTCTAAGTTCTCCATACATCCAACCATCACCTACAAGCTTTAAACCTCAGAAACAAACCCTAAACATCCTCCAAAAACCCTACACAAAACCGACACACAAACAGAAACTGTTTGTGTGCCTCCTTCGAAAATCATCTCGTTCCTCCATCAAATCACCATAGAAATTCGAGTTTCTTGTTCCTAATTAACCATATAACATCCATCTACACATTAGATAAAGAATTACGAGCCAAATTGCCCTTGAGAGTACACGAAATTCCTCGAAAAACAGAGTGAAATAACACTCTGTTTTCGCGGTTTACTCTTGTCTGTCCAGTTCTGTTTGTGCTCGTTTTTCGTGCCCAATAACCCAAATCGAGCAGGGGTTGCTTTAAGATCCTTGTTCTCCTCTCTTTCTAGTTTCCAAAACATCTTTCGGATCGAATTTTCGTCGTGAAACGAGGGAGATATCACTGTTTTAAAACTGCTGTCCAGAAACTTTCCAAAACGCGTGTTGCTTTGTTACTTCGTCGACGACGGCCTCTCGAGATAAAATCTACCATCGATTACGACCCAAGACGGTGTCAACGATACATGTAGGTTGAGGGTGCATCAAATCCCCTTCTCTTCTCTCTTTTTATTTCGTTTTTTTTATGCCTTTTTTTATTGTCTTTTTTTTTTGTTTGTTTTCGTTTTGTTTATCGATTGTTTTAAATTAACTATGAAACTAGTTAGTCCGAGTATGAGTTAAAGTACCACCATGAACACCCGCGTTGACTTGAGATGGGAAAAGAAACCGCTCCTTCTGTCGGTCGTACACCCCCGTCTCATTTACATATCCTCGTGTTCAAGGTAGGGCATAATTAAAACGAGTTGTCTAACTTTCATCGCTTTCGACCCCTTTCTTTGTTTCGCCAAATCGATGGACCCTAGGACCCGGTGCATGTTAGTTTAACCTCTGGTTGTTAACCTATGACATATTTAGATAACATTAATTTAATTTAATAACCTAAGTAGACATAATAGGTGGCTTTGACGTAGCTTTATAAATCAACTAACGATTCTGTAAATAATTGAATGCATCTTTCTTATCACTTGATTTCTCGCTAGCATAGGAGTGCGTGATTAGCACCTTCCTATTAACACTCGACGAGTAAGCGTTAATCTTATGATATTTGACCTAATTAGACCCTTTAGGCCGTGTAGAATGCACCATAACGCGACAATCAATCAACATCGTTTTTAACTCGTTTTCTGACCTTGTTTTCGATTCCTTTTCGCAATCATTCGATCTAACTAATGAATCTAACTTAGGAACTAGGTTGACTCTGGTTGGGCCGTGGTTGGCCGTGTGTTTGGCCGTGTATTTGGCCTCCCTATTTCGTTTGTTTTTGCATCGTCCGTTCTTTATTCGTTTTATCGCTTGTATTTAATTTATGTTTCTTTGAGTCACGTTTTGTAATCTATTTGTAATTTGTTCTCCTTTTTGAGTCAAAACCTTTTTTGAAAATCTTGGTTTTATTTGGTTAGACGGTTGTTCCCAATGCTTGTAAGAGCGTAGTAAACCGCATGTTGTTTAAAACAACATGGCCCGGTTTATGCTAATGCATGCTTTGGTGCATAGCCCAATGTCTAATCCGATGGGATTAAGTGAGGGCACGCAATACGAGGAGGGACCCACGGCCGTGTGTCATGTAGGCCGTGAGTCACTTCCCCCATGTGCACGGTTTTCAAGGCCGTTTGGCCGTGTGTTTTGTGTCGCGTTTTGAGTCGTTTGTAGCAATTGTATTTAGATCGAGTTGTAATTTATTTATTGTTGTGTCGGCATGAAATGCCTGGTTTGTAATAGGTAGATCCCAATGGCTCCCCCATTCCCCTTTAAGCCTTGTTTGCTTTCATTTATATGTTGCTTAGATCAATCAACTCACATGCTAAAACAACTTTGACAAAGTTAGTATTCATGCATCTAAAACGACATAGAAACTTCACATGTTAGGGTTTAAAACAACGTTTGCATTTCATACATCGTAGTAGCTATGACCTTGTTTGAACTCCGACGCTTGACTTAGTAGAGGCCGTTATCGACGGGCGGGGTTGGGTGTCCTTATGGGCTTCCCAACACGTACCCTCACCCCTTACTCAAGATCTATGGTTTGTGGATCCGTCTAAATACCATTGGATTACGAGAGTCATTCAATTCGAGTGATATAGGGTACAAGTCTTTATCTTTACTCACTCGTAGTCGATTGGCTTTATGCTTTTCGATGAAAGGTGTAAAGTTGACTTGAACGGTTCCAAGTTCCCAAAAAACTTGGTGGCGACTCTAATTGGTCTTAATTCGATTCGAAAGAACCTCGAGTCGATTATGCCGGTGTGGATCCCTCGGACGCAGTTCCCGAGGGCCTTGTCCACAGCAGCCCTCATCTTCTGTCGAATGATCTGCACCTACTCAACCATCTCCTGAATCATCTCTGGTCCCAAAACTACCGCATTAGCTCGATCATCCCAACACACAGGACTCCTACACTTCCTGCCATATAGAGCCTCAAATGGAGCCATCCCAATACTAGCGTGGTAACTGTTGTTGTATGAAAACTCAATCAACCCCAGTCTATCCTCCCAAGACCCACCGAACTCCAAAACACAAGCCCTCAACATGTCCTCGAGTGTCCGAATAGTCCTCTCTGTCGACCATCCGTAGTCGGATGAAAAGCGGTGCTCATCTTTAACTGAGTACCCATTAATGACTGCAACTCCTGCCAGAATTTGGATAGAAACCTGGAGTCTCTATCGGAAATGATGTCCTTGGGCACACCATGCAGCTTCACCACATACTGAACATAGGCCTTGGCCAACTCAGCTTTACTCCAAGTATCCTTCATGGGGATAAAGTGAGCCGACTTGGTTAGCCTGTCCACGATCACCCAAAACATATTGTTACCTCTCTGAGTTCGAGGCAACCCAACAATGAAATCCATGGAAATGCTCTCCCACTTCCACTCCGGCACTTCTAATGGTTGAACCTTCCCTTGCGGTCTCTTATGTTCACCCTTCACTCTCTGGCACGTCAAGCATCGAGCTACGAACTCAGCAACTTCCCTCTTCATATTCGGCCACCAAAAAGTCTTCTTGAGGTCCTTGTACAGCTTATCTCCCCCAGGATGAACCGAGTATGGTGTAGCATGTGCCTCAGTAAGAATCTTCCTCTTCAGCTCCTCATTATCCGGAACACACCACCGTCCTCCAAACCTCAGACTACCATCAGTATGGATAACAAACCTGGAATCAACCCCAGCTTCTGCCTGTTCTACTGTGCTGCGCCACTTCTGAATTCTAGCATCGGCTTCCTGTAACTCTCGGATCTCCTCATATAACTCCGGCTCAACGGTCAAGTCCCCAAGAGTCTCTCCTTTCCGGATCATGTGGATTCCCATCTCCCGCAGCTCATTATGCATCCTCACCCTAGATCCGCACTTTGCTCAAAGCATGGATGGATTTCCTGCTCAAAGCATCAGCTACGACATTCGCTTTCCCCTCATGATAAAGTATCTCCATGTCATAGTCGCCAATCAATTCGATCCATCTCCTCTGTCTCATGTTCTACTCCTTTTGTGTGTAAATGTATTTTAAGCTCTTGTGATCGGAAAACACTTTGAAGGTAGCTTCATAAAGATAATGTCGCCATAGTTTAAGCGCAAACACCACTGCCCCCAACTCTAGATCATGAGTAGGGTAATTCTCCTCATAGGTCTTCAATTGTCGAGAAGCGTAAGCGATTACCTTCCCGTTCTGCATCAAAACGCACCCCAGACCCTTCTTGGAAGCATCAGTATACACCTCGAAATTATCATTCCCATCTGGTAGTGCAAGGATATGAGCTGTAGTGAGACGTTTTTTGAGAGTTAGAAACGCCTCCTCACAACTCTCATCCCAAACAAACCTGTTCTCCTTCCGCATCAATGACGTCAATGGCTTTGCGATCTTTGAGAAGTCCTTGACAAATCTTCGATAATAACCTGCTATCCCCAAGAAGCTTCGGATCTCACCCACATTCTTAGGACTCTGCCATCTTGTCACTGTCTCAATCTTACTAGGATCAACCGACACCCCTTCCTTGGAAATCACATGCCTCAGAAAAGCAACTTTCTTCAACCAGAACTCGCACTTGCTCAGCTTCGCATATAGCTGGTTCTCCTCCAAGGTTTTCAATACTAACCTCAAATGTTCCTCATGTTCTTCCTCGTTCTTGGAGTACACCAGGATATCATCGATGAACACAACCACGAACTTGTCCAGGTAAGGACTGAACACTCGATTCATCAAGTCCATGGACACTGCTGGCGCATTAGTCAACCCGATTGGCATGACCACGAACTCATAGTGCCTATACCTGGTTCTGAAAGCGGTCTTAGGTATATCTTCGTTCTTAATCCTCAACTGGTGATAACCCGACCTCAGATCGATCTTAGAGAAAACTCCGGCTCCACTTGATTGATCGAACAAATCATCGATCCTTGGCAAAGGATAACGGTTCTTGATGGTCACATTGTTCAACTCACGGTAATCCACGCAAAGTCTCAAGCTTCCATCTTTCTTCTTGACAAACAATACTGGTGCTCCCCAAGGTGAAACACTAGGCCGTATGTAACCTTTCTCTGCTAGCTCATCCAACTGCTTCTTCAATTCCTCCATCTCCTTTGGTCCCATACGGTAAGGTGGTTTAGAAATCGGCCCTGTGCCCGGCTTCAGATCAATGGAAAAGTCCACTTCTCTTTTCCGTGGTAACCCTGGAATGTCCTCCGGAAATACTCTCTCGAACTCCCTCACCACTGGAATCTCAGACACCTTAGGGGTCTCCGACTCACTATCCCACATCTGACACAAGATCAACTGATCTCGTTTCCTCAGACTCGACTTTAGGGTGTTAACAGATATGAATTTGACTCTTGGCTTGACCACATACCCCTTATAAGACACCCTAGCTCTGATACCACTTTATAACACCCCCATTTATTTAAGGACCTGAACTAGGACTCCTCAGATAAATGACGGTGTTACCATCTCGGAAACCCGAGGCAGTAGATAACAAAGGGAAGAAAACACAGTACTTTATTAAAATGTTTATAGTGAGATTACAACAGAAAATAAAACAAAGTCTCAAAATACGACCAAAAGATAAAGTCTCGATAAAACTACTAAAAAGACTAAGGTGGGCTAGGCACTAAGTCGGTCATCCAAGCTCTCTTCCCGGCCAGCTCCCGTCGGTCTCAAATACCATGTCAATCTGGTCACCAATAATTGGATCATCACAGGGCGTACACGAATACACGAGGTCACCGTGAAGCCGAGTAGGTAATACAATAAAACAAAGAACATAATACACATGCTCCTCCATCACCACCACCGCCATCACAACTCATAACCCGGACAACCCAGCCATACCGATCCCCGGTAGACTATACATCGACCGTAGCCGATCTACCAGCTCGCAGCTGAGGACACCAGGGCAAGTCCTGCAGAACCCGCCTGGGCCTTATCTCCACACCATACTCACCTCCACCTCCACCAACTCCGATGCAATAATATATTAAAACAGTTCAACGATAATATATACTTAACGGAATTAAATCAGACAATCATATTATAACATGTAAATCACCGATTCAGTCAATCCAGTCACATAGTACTATATCAAGTCCAGTGTATTCCCCTACCTCAAATAGCGGTAATAAGCTAACTGCAGATCAGAAGTACTCCACCCGAAACTCGCCACCTAAACATATACATAACATAATTAATTCACTTAACTATTCCCGTTCCCATACTCAAGAGTCACTATAAGTAGAAACTTTCCCAAATTAGAAGTTACTAAAAATATAAGTTACCCAAAATAGAAAGTTTCCTAAAATGGGAAGTTTCCAAAATAGCAATTACCAAAAATAGCAGGTTACTAAAAATAGTAACCTTCCCGAAATAAAATCCCGACTCAAAGCCTAAATATATTATTCCGTCATCGCTACTTAATATTGACTTAATAACTAAAACTAATAATAGAAATAATAGAAATATACATATTTTCCGACTTACTAAAATAGAAACCATAACAAAATTACCCAAAAACAATAACTCAACCCGACACACAAACACACCCCCTTCAACCCGACACAACTCACTCCAACAGCCACCAGCCCTCACCGCCGACCACCGGGCTCGACACTGTGTCTGGCCTGGTCACCTCCAACCACCACCAACGTGGTCGACCCACGCCGGTGGTCGAACCACCACCACCAACACCCCTATTTGCAACCCCGCCGCCACAAAACGCCACAACAGCCCCTTTTCCGACTCGCCCGCCACCACGACACAACCCCGCCACCTTACCAACCACCACCATTGACACCACCGTCGCACGGCGACTCCGACACACGTGGCACCACCGATTCGACCTCCCCCGAGTCCACGGTGGTGCCACCCCATTACCCCATGTCTGAAATCAAACAAAAACCACCCATATCAACCCCGACACCTAATCACCACCACTGCAACCACCAACAGCGACGACAACCACTCAACCTACCACCACACGACTCGACTCACCACCAAAGAACACATCCCACACCCCGACGATCGCTACAACCCCTAAACGACGTATCTGACTCGGATCAAACTAGCGTGACAGAAATGAAAACAGGGAACCTTACCTATGACGGCCGTCGATCTCGTGCTATTCTCGCAAGTACAACCACCCTCGTCCACCAGCAACGGCTTCCCTAGACTCACGGCAGACCCTACTCCCTCCACACTCACCGGCGTGTGCTCGTTGGCTGTAAAAGAGGCTTGCGGCGTGCAAGAAAAGGGGTTGATGATGATGATGTGCAAAATGACGGCAGGAAGGGGGATTGGGTTTTAAGGTTGAATTAGGGTTTTGTTTTAGGGTTTTGGTGAGGTAAAAAGGTAAATGGGTAAGTGGGTAAATGGGTTATAACACCTTGACCCAAAATGCCACCTAAAACTATAAACCCGACTCATTTTACAATATGAATCAATTAATTACCTTTACGCTTTTACCATTACCATAATAACATGATTAAATTACCTTTACGCTACTATTAAATAATAATATCTCGCTCAATCGATAATAAAATACGGGGTATTACAAAATCTAAGTCAAGTTTTAAGTTCAGCAAATAAATTAACGAAAACTCGTAGGTATGCATATGTGATTCTACTACTAACATGTTAATTTAGCACGGCTTAGGCATAAACAGATGAAAATGCAATGTCATCATTGAAATACTACCGTTCCGACTCAACCTATATGCTAAAATAAACATGCATTTTTTGGATTTTTTGAAATTTTTCAATTTTTCAATTTTTTTGGATTTTTGTATATTTTGTATATATAAGAAATAAATACAATGCAAGCAGAAATGCAATAAACGTGTAACTGAAATGCAATAAAAACAATGCAAATGCGACGCAAAACCCTTCCCCAAACCAAATCACACAATGTCCCCATTGTGCAAAATCATAGTATAAAGAAGCGAAAGGAAATGGGGAGTTGCGATAACTAACTAAACAAGACATGAAGTTAAACTCGGAAACTCACAAGACTTTAAGCGCGTAAAAGGAAACCTCCCCAAACCAGCGTAAGCTAGGAGGTTTCAAGAGCAGCTGAGTTGCTACCATAAGTACCTGAAAGGACAGAAAATACCGTGCATTATCCGAGAAAACAAAGTTGAAGCGGTAATTATGTGCAAAGAATTAAGCTGAAGAAAGCGATAGATGAATGAAAAGGAAAGGAAATAAGGAGAAAACTCCCTAAAACTCCCTTTCGTGCTCCGCAAAACGACCAAACACAGCAGGGGAATGATCAAAAACAGGTACAGCAGCGGGAAGCGGTCGATCGACCACACAGGCCAGTCGATCGACCAGGATGGCAGGAACAGAAGCCCCTGGAGTTGCGGCACAGTCGATCGACCACACAAGCTAGTCGATTGACTGAGATACCTGCTGTAAGTTTCTGATTTCTTCGAATTAGCTCAATAAATTGAGCTAATATGGTCTATGAACCTGCAAATACACATAATAACGCGCCCAAAATTGCGTTAAACCCAAATGTAAAGTCTATAGCCTAAATAAATCCTAAGCAAAGCAAATTAAAGCGAAGTCTCGCACACACCAAAACAATAAATAGTCTTAAAAAAGCAATAGAAGTGTCTAAAACTAATGAAATAAAAAGTGTTCATCCGCGAAAAATGCGGAAAATCTCCGACCATGGCTTCTGGCTACACGAGGTAACCTCCACGGTGTTCAACCTCTTAGCACTCCAATCCACCACATCGTCCGACGGGTCAACATCAGAAGCATCTTCCCACACTTGGACATCCTCATCAGTCTCAAGCTCCAAGTCTGAAACTGTAACTCGAACTGGCGCCTTTTTGGGCTCCTCGGCTGGCTCCTAATCCATGCCATAGCTAAGACATCCTAGACCGCCTCTTTGAACGATTGGCTCCTTCACAGCTGGAGCGATGAACGACTCTTCCTTCCCCAAACCATTTCCTACAATTTCCAAAACACAAGAATTGTCCTCTAATTTGCTCCCAATCTGGGGCGGAGGTGTCACAACAGGAATAGGCACAGGTACTAAAGTAGACATATTAGAAAGCACAAAATAAGATTTCTTTTCAGAAATCACATTACAAGTAACTGGCCACATAGGGTCTTTCTTCCTAGGGGACTGGGCAAACATTATAGAGTGCTTTCCTACCTTAAAGGTCAAAGTTCTTTCCCCCACATCAAGTACCGCACCAGCAGTGTGCAGAAATGGTCTTCCCAAAATAATTGGGGTGTTGACATCTTCAAGAATGTCCAAAACAACAAAGTCGATAGGAAAAAAAAACTTCCCAATTTGCACGGGCACATTCTCTAAAATGCCTATCGGCCGCATCTCAGACCGGTCAGCTATTTGCACAGTCATGTCAGTAATAGCAAATCTAGTCAATCCCAATTTCTTAGCCAGACTCAAAGGCATAACACTGACACTAGCCCCTAAATCACATAATGCCTTCTCAATTGAGAAGGTACCAATATTACAGGGGACAGAGAAACTACCTGGATCAGACATTTTACGAGCAGCAGCGTGGGTTAACTATGAACTAGACTCCTCAGTTAATTGCACAGACTCGACGGCATTCAAAGACCTTTTCTTAGCTAGCAGCTGTTTCATAAACTTCAACTTGCAAGCGGTAGTAAGAGTCGATCCGCAGGGAGGTAGGGATTTCTAATTGTCTTAATTTTAGTCTAAGATTGGGGGTCTTGGTTGAATTATAACTAAGTCTAAATGCAAAAATAAATAAGCAAGTAATAAAAATGGGTGTAAACAAATGATAAAAAGGAGCTAAGATGGTCGGTTCACTATAGCTGTGATGGCACATGATCCTAGGTAAGTCCTAAATACAGTCGTGTAGGATGGGTATAACATGTCCTCTCGGTCCAAGTTAACTAGTAGCTCCTTTCGGCCTATGCTACTAGTCCCTAGGTCTCACTAATACTAGCTCTCGCCCTGAAAAGTGATTCCTAAAGCCTAAATTACTTATCTTTCGATCTTAGCAATTTAGTCATCTTAATTCATTAATTAATGCCCTCCCCTATCTCTCGATCTACGGGTTGGTCAAAACTAAGCATCTAAAAAGTCTCCTCTCGGTCTCATTGTTAAATATTGCACTTAACGAATCAAACGATGCTAATCAGACACGGGTCTGGTCGATCGACTAACTACCTCAGTCGACCGACCACACGACATAGTCGATCGACCAGTTAAGCCAGTCGATCGACCATGCCCTAATTCGGGGTCACCTATTCTGCGCCATCTACGCTATAGCTCCCCTACATCTTAGCAAAGGGTACTTAGCTACTCATATGGATGATAATAACAACAACGAATTCGATGAAAAATAAAAAGGAAAACATGATTAAAATTATTAAGCAATAATAACGCAATAAAGCAATTGAGGTTTCGGGATCTAACTAGCAATTTCTAGACTAAATAAAGCAAATAAAGGTAAACTGTAAATTAAAGAACAAGAATTACCGAGACCAGGAAAGATGAATAAGATCCGGAAGACATGAACTTTATTAGGAATGCTAAAATTATGAACTAGGTATGATAAATCCAAATCCCTAATACAAATTAATGAATGAATGATGAATAATTGAATGTCTCTAAAGCAGCAGGAAGATTTACGTTATATAGAAGTATTACGTAAAACTGTTATTAAAACCTAATTACAAATGGGCTTAGATTAAAAATCTTTTAATTCCCGTCAGGTTGCACAAGCGGTCGATCGACCATAGGCATCAGTCGATCGACCAAAGGTCGAGATTATCAGAAGCTTCTGATTTGGAAATAAAACTTGTTCGTCAGCTCACGTGGTCGATCGACCAAGGGACACAGTCGATTGACTGACTGCTCCTCCTGCAGTCAACTGTTCAGCATTCCGACAGTCTATAGACCACGTAGGTCAGTCTATAGACTACTGTAGCTGGTAATCCGCTTCTGAAACTCTCGCAAATATATCTTTCAGGCCTTGCCACGCGCACCAAGTTCATTTCCCGAGTCAAATCTCCATGTCAAATCCCATGCCAAGCACTTAGGGACGGATTCGGCTCGATTTCCGCTGGATTCTTCACATTTCTGCAATATTACACAAAAACACGAAAGTAGACGGAAAAAGGGAATATAGTAGAATAAACTACACATTTGAGCTCTGAAATACGTGTAAAAGAGGGTGTAAAAAATCATATTTTAGACACGCATCAATGGGAGCTTGCCTCTTACCTTTTTTCCCATTCTTCTTGAACTTCCCCTTGCTCTTAGTGCTTATATCAAGAACATCCTTAGGTGGGTTAACATTTAGCCCCATGTCTCTTTCGGCTTACACAAGTAACTTGTGCAACTCTTTAAGAGACACGTCCTTGTCTTGCATATTGAAATTCACCCGGAATTGTACATATGCTTTGACTTTGGATAAGGAGTGAAGAATCCTATCAACAATGAGTTCCTTGGGGATTTCAACCTTTTGATTTTTCAATGTCTCGACTAGTTCCAACAATTTGAGCACGTGAGGGCTAACCTTTTGGCCCTCCTTGAAATCGAGATCAAAGAATGCCGAGGCCGCCTTATATTGGACGATCCTCGGTGCTTGTGAGAACATTGTCACAAGTTTGGAATAGATTTCATAAGCGGTGTCCATTTTAAAGGCTCTCCTTTGGAGAGCCGCCTCCATAGCAAAAATCAACACATTTTTCATAGCGACGGACTCTTTGTGGTAAGCCTCATATGCTTCCCTAGTGGCGGCACTCGACCTAGAATTAGGTTCGGGTGGAGAGGCCTCAATGAGGTAACGAAGGTTGTCGTCACCTTGGGCGGCCAATTTGAGTTGGGCATCCCAATCGGAGAAATTTGACCAATTCTTTTCAAGTTTACAACGATCCATGAAGGATCTGAGCCATGAAACATTAGTGAAACTGGTGGCGTTGGTGTTTGGTGCGGCCATTTGTTATGAGAAATAAAAGTAGTCTACAAAACAAAATAGAAAGAATAAAACACTTGTCGTTTTCAAAATAATAATACTCGTAAATTTTAATTTAAATAAGTTTTATTGCATTTATCTAGTGACCTCTACCCAACTTGATAAATAATTCCAAGACCCAAATTCATATTAACTTGGGCACGGTGTAGCCGGTTCATCCCTTATCAATATAACTCGGTGGATTAACTCTTTAATCGATTCTAATTTTAGAACTCTTGGTCGATAAAATTACATTAATATTTATCTTTAGCCCAAAACACATCCGGCAATGGTCGAGAATACTTTTGTTGAGTTCAACCCAAATTTCGAATAAATGTGTCCATGACCCAAATCCACATTAACTTGGGCACGGTGTAGCCGATTCATCCCTTATCAACATGAATTCAGTGGATAGACATTTATCACCCACTTTCCCTACGTAACAAGGTTTGTACCCCGGTGTAGCTGAGCGCACTCCCTCACGAAATAGGTTTTCATGGTTTCTACTTTTTGGTAAGGCTAAGTCTCAATTGTTTATTTTAGCGAGAGGTCATGTCAATTTCTTATCTATCACGTTTTAAGTGAAATAAAGCGGTGAACTACGATAATTGTAATTGACACGGTCGATAAACTCGATTTAAAATGCATGTTTAGTTATGGCGATTTAGCGATGCATGCAACATATAAATAAAATGCAAAGCATAAAAAATAAAATCCTAGTATGGCCTTCCTAAAATAGTAAATCTAATAAACTATTAAAAATTCAGAAACCAACTCCTTTATTCCCTTGAACTTCGGTCTTGGCACGCAACTCGAGGTAACACTTTCATTGATGGACCGCCTTCTCGAGTGGCGCCGTCTTCAAAGAACTCCGGAATAATTAAATTACAAAATGAATTACATAACTTCCTATTATACATTTGTAATAAAATAAAAATAAATCTATTAAATTACAAAACGGTGATACGAGATCACAATAATTACAACCGAATCGATATTCCCATACATTTCGGGTAATACCAATTAAAACTAAGGTCATACTAAGTAAAATTACATAATTCAAAAATTACATAAAATTAAAATATGACAATCATAAATAAAATGCAGCATTATAATATGTATGAACATGCTTAATTTTATTATAAATCGCCTTTAAAGAGCCAATATCGTATATTTATCGATTTTCATGGATTTGCGTGATTATAACTTGTTAAAATCACAATAATTACATAAATTCATATTTATGTACAAGTTAATTACCCTAACCATCTTAGGACTCAAAAATTAGTCTTCACTAACATTTTGACAATAATTAAACTTGATTTCTTAATACTGTTCATAAATGGACCCAAAAATACAAAATTATGCTACAAACTTCAAATTAAATTATAAAAATTTCAAATAAAATCGAAATTTGAAATTTAAACTCATGAACATTCTGGAAAAATAACATGACACTCATAATATTCAAAACTTAGGTTAAAAATTTTGAAAATTTATCGAGAAAAACAATGTTGCGGTTTATCGGTTTTAACAAATATGACCATAAAAATATGAGAAAAACTATTTTCGTCAACTTTTCACTTTTAGATCTGAAATATATGATAAAATGCAACATGGGACATTTTTTCCTTTAGTCATGAAGTATGTTTTAGCATTATTACTAATTATAGTCACTATTTATGTGATTTTTCATCAAAAATTCATAAATCATGCATAAAGACTTAATTATAGCCAAATATTTTACAAACATCTTGTAAAATTGCATGTGACAACATATTAAATTTCCATGACCAGATTCGAGATATAACTCATATTAACCTATTTACCCATTTAAATACGATTTTAACTTTAAAAATCCATATTTCGAGCAAAATAAGTTATTTTAACATGTACATTTACAGCCCATCAGTAGATAATATATGTAAAAACATATCCAAAAACCACTGAAAAATTCGAAGTTTAGCTATTTTTCGTTCAAAAATGACATTTTTATCATAAAAATCACATTTTAATGCCAATATTATATAAAATGAACAATAAAATCCATAAATAAACAAAAATGTCCAAAAAATCACTTAGGACCAGAAACTTTTAACATGCAAAGTTATTTTTAGGTTTATCTTCATAAATCCAAATTAATTAGTTTTGTATGTTAATCTTATAACTCGGAAAAACTATAAACCGATTTGCATGCAAACAACCTAAGGCTCTGATACCACTTGTAGGTTCATTAATATCATAAATTTACATATTCATATATGAATTAATTTATTTAGTCATAAAATAAATGCTAGATCTTATGCATGCAAACTAAAACAAGATAAGAGAAAAAATCGTCTATCTTACTTTGGGATTTCGGATTAAAAGGGCACCAACAAATTCACCTATTTGTTAGTTCTTGAGCTTCCTTATAATGGATGAACAAAGATCCAAATTAGAACCTCTCCCAAAATCATATACCCAAGGAAATCCCTTAATAACTTATATTATTATGAACTAGTAATAATATATGTCTTACTTAAAATTTGACACAAAAATATTTTGTATTTGCTCTTGTATATTTTTGGCCAAGAGGAGAGATTTGTGAGGTTCTATTTCTCTAAGTTTTTCCAAATTGTAGAGAGAATAAGTATTTTCTAACACTAGAAAATATATGTTAAAAGTAGTGAATAAATAATAGAGGAAAAACCCTCCATCTTTCTCTTTAGAAAACCGGTGGGGAGGGGGAGAAAGAGCCAATGCATGAGCTTGTGTTATTCTCAAGATCAACTAGGTTTGCATGGCTAAGACTATGGGTAATCATTGTGTTTTCCACTTAAAAAATAATTAACACAATATCAACCATAATCCCCTCCAATTTTCGGCACATATATAAAATGGGAGGTCCATTTTATTTTGTCATTTGTCAATTGTAACATATGTGACATGTTACTTGACATATGAAATTGTAATGTATTTTTATCATATAAAAAATCAACATATTCATAAAATATGTCATATACAAAATCGACTAGTAATTCGTAATTACTTGTGTAATACTCCGTATTTATAAGTCTTGGGGTACTCTATCGAGTAGGCCTTACTCTGTCGAGTAAGGGTAACTTGCGAAATAAAATAGTTTCTGACCTGTTGGGTACTCGATCGAGTAGCTGGGGCACTCGATCGAGTAAGGGGGTACTCGATCGAGTACCTTGGGTACTCGATCGAGTGTCCGGTTTTACGGGGAGTTTTCTCGGGTTTTGTTAATTATGCGATTAAGGTATTTAAGCTTCATCGTCATTATTCTAAATCACTTTTACAAAACCTAAATTCCTGTTTAAGAGAGAAAGCAAACAAGTTCATCTTCTTAATCGCATTCTTAGCAATTCCCCGGAGTTCAGACGGTCGGTTCTTGTCGTTGTTCGTACCGTTGAGTTCCTTGCGTCGAGGGTAAGATCTATGCACCCTTTTTATTGTGTTTCCTTCGATTTGGTTAAACCCTAATTTAGAGATTGGGGGTTTTATGTGTAGTATGTGATGTGGTAGTCTCTATGTGTTGTATGATAGGAGGAGGGTTCATAGAAGAGGCTTTTTGACTCAGCAGTAGAGACCGTCTGATTGTGTGCATACCAGGTAGGATTTCCTACTCAGTATTAGTCCCATAATGGGATATTGGTTGATGTATTGCATTTGGTTGTTTGATGTAATAGTTGTGTTGTGATTGTGGTTGTGATCGTTGTTGACGGTTCGCGAGGCGTGGTCTCGGCTGAGTGGGGTCACTTGCGGGAGTGGCTTCACGCCCTAGTTTTGCCTTCTGTGGAACCCGCCACAGAAGGGATGTGCACATTAATGTACAGGGTTTATCGCTCACTATGTGGAGCGGGGATTTGGTGGGTACGGCTGCGGTCCCCCACTGGCAGGGCTGGTCCAGTGGACAGTCAGTATTGGGATGATTGGAATCGATGGGTTGTGTGTGTGTGTGACAGTTAAGCTGTCTGTTTATCTTATCATTGTTGCTTATATTGATTGTGTGATTAGTACTGACCCCCGGTGTTGTTTTGTAAACCTGCGGTGATCTATTCGGGGATGGTGAGCAGATATTGAGCAGGTATTGAGATGAGTACTGGGATAGCTGGGATGCCACGACATGATGATAGGAGTCTTCCGCTGTAGCCTTTAGTTTATTTACATTTCAGTTAGAACAGTCAGTTTGAAATCATGTATCGTACTTTTGGTTTGGTTTTGAGGATTGTAACTATTCGCTAAACTATTTATAATAAACGTTGTTTCTTCATTGTTGTTTGATTATCATTGCCTCGGGTAACCGAGATGGTAATGTCTTCATACCTGAGTGGTCCTGGTAAGGCACTTGGAGTATGGGGGTGTTACAAATGGTATCAGAGCGACGATCCTGAAACCTGTAACCAATGAACCTAATGAACATAGAGAGTCAATTAAAATGAACCCAGGGTAAAAGTTGTAGGAGCTAGTGCAAAGGCTTGGGAGACGTCCTGAAGTCACATGGGGGAAGTGATTGTCGAGTCGTATGTGCGTTTGGTTAACTTATGTAAGAATGTGGTGAAATGTGTTAATTGTTGGGTGTTGGAGTAGAAAGTTGAGCATGTGAAAGAAAATGGTGATATGTGGGAATTTGTTGATGAGATGATAACATGTTGGATGATTTACAATGTGGCATTTAATAACATGATGAAATGATCTCGTAGATGGTAGAAAATATGCGTAGCATGTGTATTATGATATAATGTGGTTTATAAGTTTAGCATGTTAGCATATGACGTAACATGCGGGTAGCTTTTATGTATTAGCGTGACTCGATCGAGTGGGACTGACTCGATCGGGTGGGTTTTGACGATTTTGAGTCCAAAATCGTGTTTTTGGGCACTCGATCGAGTAACTAGGGGTACTCGATCGAGTAGGGGGTCACTCGATCGAGTAGCCTAGATACTCGATCGAGTAGGTAAGAGATCAGAAGGTCTGTTAAGGGTCTGATGTTTGGGTACTCGATCGAGTATGTTGGGAACTCGATCGAGTAGCCCGTTACTCGATCAAGTGGGTTTGGGAACTCGATCGAGTAGGTTCTGGGTGTCGTGTCTTCGTGTTTTGAAGTTTAGTACGTATGTTCATATCTACCCTTTCTTATATATGTATACTTTCAAGATGCCGCCCAAGAGAACTGCTTTGTATGCGAGAGCTGAGCTTATGACCGTGGATGACAACGTTAAGATGTTAGAGCACCAGGATGCTCTTACTGAGACCCTAAAGAAATTGAATGAGGATAAGAATAAGGATAAGGAGAAGGAGGTTGACCATTCAAAAATCAGCCTTTACATAGCGAGGTTTAACCCGAAAGAGTACAAAGGAGTTGGGGAACCTAACCTTCTGGATAGTTGGCTGAGAGAGATGGAGAACATATTAGATTTGGTTCACCGTCCGATGAGATGAGGTGGAACAGTGCTGCGTTCTATCGAGGGAGGCAGGCAGGCAAGTGGTGGGATTCAGTGAAAGTGAGTGCTAAGGAAATATATACAAACCAAGGCTTACCTGCTATACCTTAGGAGGAGTTTCGTAGGGCTGTGAGGAAGGAGTTTGTACCGGAACATGTGAGGAGTAAGATGAGAGAAGAGTTTGATGGTTTTAAGATGACTTTCTTTGAGATGTCTGTGGCTGAGTACTACAGTCGTTCAATGAGAAGTCTAGGTATCTTTGAGGATATGGGTTTGAGTGAGGAGAATCTGGCATTGAGGTTTGAGAGGGGTTGACCCCTAAGATTATGGATAAGTTACCCGTGGGAATCCTTACAGATGTTAAGGAAGCTTATGAGAGAGCCGGGGAGAGCCGAGAGGTTGGTGGAGATGGCTCGGAGAGGTTAGGTGGTGAGAAGAGGAAGTTCGAGAGCGAGGGTGGTGGCCAATCGAATCACAAGAAAGGCAACCACAATCGGTGTAAGGGATTTTCTTCTGGTCCGGGTTCGATCTTGGGGCTTCCTTTGGGCGTGGCGTGGAAGTGTGAGTAATAGTTGGGGAGTGAACTGCTATAGCTGTGGTGGTGTAGGCCACAAGAGACATGAGTGCACAAGTGCACCAGGATCTTTCCGAGACTGCGCAGCTTCGCGAGCAACGACCGGTTGGATCATGGCCAAACCGGGGAAGTCGAGTTACCAGTGGAGGCAACCGCAACGGCGGTAATTCTTATCAGAAACCACCAGCGAACAACAACAACAATCAAGGGTCGGGTGCTAAGCCGACCACCTCGGCCAGTACTGTCCAGGGAGGTGGGCAGAAGACCAGTGGCAAGTTATTCATGATGGAGAAGAAAGCAGCTGAGGAAGATGCGCACGTTATCACCGGTACATTCCTTGTTAATGGTATTCCTACCTTTGTTTTGTTTGATTCGGGGGCTTCTCAGTCGTTTGTGTCTTCAAGTCATGTCAAACAGTTGGGTTTGAGAGTATATGAGTCTGTTAGTGAGCAAGTTTTCATACCTTCGGGTGAGTCTGTATCGTGTGGAAGATTGTTCAGAGATGTATCTTTGATAGTTGGGCAAGTTTATTTCCCGGTAGACTTACTAGAGTTTCCTTTTAACGGTTTTGAGATGATAGTCGGGATGGATTGGTTAGGAAAGTATAAAGCTAAGATAGACTGTCATCAAAAGAAAGTGTCTTTAAGAGGTCCTAAGGGCCTTAGTGTGTCTTATCGTGGGTTTCTAGTCAAACCCAAAGTTAAGTTGATTGCAGCTGTTACCTTGAAGTCTTATCTGAGGAAGGGATGTCCTCTGATCTTGTGCCATGTGAGAAATGACCGGATAGAGAGTCCGACAGTTGATGAGATACCAGTGGTGGGAGAGTTTGCAGATGTTTTTCCAGAGGAGATTCCGGGGTTGCCACCGAAGAGGGAGATAGATTTCACCGTTGAGTTGAAGCCAGGGACGGGGCCAATCTCTAAGGCACCGTACCGTATGGGTCCTAAGGAGATGGAGGAACTTAGGAAGCAGTTGGATGATCTAATAGAGAAGGGATACATTAGACCAAGTGTATCGCCGTGGGGAGCACCAGTTCTTTTCGTGAAGAAGAAAGATGGGAGTTTGAGGTTATGCATAGATTACGGGAGAGCCGAACCGTGTGACGATAAAGAACAAGTATCCTTTGCCAAGGATAGATGACCTGTTTGATCAGTTGAGCGGTGCAACAGTCTTTTCTAAGATTGATTTGAGGTCGGGGTACCATCAGGTGAAGATTAGAGAGGTGGACATACCAAAGACAGCTTTCACGTTGAGGTATGGCCATTATGAGTATGTGGTGATGCCGTTTGGGTTGTCTAATGCGCCGGCAGTGTTTATGGATTTGATGAACAGAATTTTTAGACAGCTCTTGGACCAGTTTGTAATGGTGTTTATCGATGATATCTTAGTCTACTCTAAGACTAAGGAGGAGCATGAGGAGCATCTGAGGATCGTGTTGAAGACTTTGAGGGATCATGAGTTGTATGCTAAGCTGTCCAAGTGTGAGTTCTGGTTAGAGAAAGTTGCTTTTCTGGGGCATGTGATCTCTAAAGATGGGGTAGCTGTGGATCCGGCGAATATTGAGGCGGTGACAAAGTGGGAAGCACCGAAGAACGTTCTTTGAGGTTAGGAGTTTCTTGGGTTTAGCTGGATACTACAGACGGTTCGTGAAGGATTTCTCCAAGATAGCTAGACCGATGACAGCGTTGATGAGGAAAGAGAACAGGTTTCGTTGGGATGAGAGTTGTGAGACGGCGTTCCAAACATTAAAGGAGTGTTTGACCACGCTCTGTCTTAGCATTACTGAAGGGAGCGAGAACTTTGAGGTTTATACAGATGCCTCGAAGAATGGGCTGGGATGTGTGTTGATGGAGAATGGTAAAGTGATTGCCTATGCTTCTAGGCAATTGAAGCCTTATGAGGAGAACTACCCTACTCATGATCTGGAGTTGGGTGCAGTGGTGTTTGCTCTCAAGATTTGGAGACATTACCTTTATGGAGCAATCTTTAAGGTATTTTCTGATCACAAGAGTCTCAAGTACATCTTCACGCAAAAGGAGTTGAACATGAGACAGAGGAGGTGGATGGAGCCGATTGGCGATTATGACATGGAAATCATCTACCATGAAGGGAAAGCCATGTTGTAGCGATGCTTTGAGTAGGAAGAGTGTACATTCCCTATGTACACTCTTTTCTTTGATGGCCGAGGATGAGGTAGCGAGTTTTGGGATACATATGATGCAGAAATGAGATGCCATGGGTGATATGACAGTACATCTGGAGTTTTATGATGATATTCGGGGTAAGCAGGCTTTGGATCCTAAGATAGTGGAGTGGAGAGCTGGAGTAGAGAAAGGGACAGTGTCCCGATTTTCTATTCATACAGATGGTAGTTTGAGGTTTGATGGTAGGTGGTGTGTTCCTAATTATGAGGAGTTGAAAAAGACTATCATGACAGAGGCACATTGCACACCATTTTCAGTTCATCCAGGTGGAGACAAGCTATACAAGGATTTGAAGAAAACGTTTTGGTGGCCTGGGATGAAGAAAGAGACAGCTGAGTTTGTGTCCCGTTGTTTGACATGCCAGAGAGTTAAAGGGGAACAGAGACGACCACAAGGTAAGATTCAGTCTTTAGAGGTACCTGAGTGGAAGTGGGAATCCATTTCCATGGATTTTATTGTGGGTTTGCCAAAGAGTCAACAAGGTAACAACATGATTTGGGTGATAGTGGATCGTCTGACCAAGTCAGCTCACTTTGTTCCAATGAAAGATACATGGACTAAGGCACAATTGGCTATGGCCTATCGAAAGAACGTGCTTAAGTTACATGGAGTCCCTAAGGACATAGTGTCTGACAGAGATGCGAGGTTTATATCGAGGTTTTGGAAGGAGTTGCGGGAATCGTTGGGAACAACTTTGAAGATGAGTACACATTTCATCCTGCGACAGACGGGGCGAGAGAGAACAATCAAGACTCTTGAGGATATGTTGCGAGCTTGTGTGATGGATTTTGGTGGTAGCTGGGAGCAGAGGTTGGACTTGATAGAATTTTCTTACAATAACAGTTATCACACCAGTATAGGTATGGCACCGTTTGAGGCTTTGTATGGGAGGAGATGTAGGAGTCCAATCTGTTGGGACGATAGTCTGAGGCAGTGGTTTTAGGACCAGAGATGGTGCATGAGATGGTGGAACAGATTAAGATGATCAGGGAACGGATGAGAGCAGCCCAGGATCGACAAAAGAGTTATGCAGATCTACATCGTCGGGACATAGAGTTTCAAGTTGGGGACAAGGTTCTTTTGAAAGTTTCTCCTATGCGCGGGGTTATGAGATTTGGGAAGAAAGGCAAGCTAAGTCAGAAGTTTATAGGGCCTTATGAGATCTTAGAGCGAGTTGGGGAAGTTGCTTATCGTCGGCTTTACCAAATGCGTTAGATAGAGTGCATAATGTGTTTCATGTATCGCAGCTGCGGAAGTATGTGAGTGACCCGTCACATGTGTTGGAGGCAGAGAGCTTAGAGCTAGATGAGTCCTTATCATATCTTGAGGTGCCTAAGCAAATTCTAGACCGAAAGGTTAGAAAGACTAGGGGAGGTGAGACAGTTTTACTTAAGATCCTGTGGTCTAACCACGAGACCGAGGAAGCTACATGGGAGCCAGAGGAAGCTATGAAAGAGCGTTACCCTTTCCTTTTTGATCAGGTATGTATGGTTACGGGGACGTAACCTTGTTTCTTTTAGGGGGGTAGGAGATGATCGCGAGCAGTTTTTTAAGAGTTTTATACCCCTTTTATATGTTGTGTCGGTGTGTTGGTCGGGATGAGTTGGGTTAGTGTCATGTTTTATGTTGAATTTTGTTTGACTTTTGAGTCGGGAATGTTGTGGGGAGTACCTTTGTTTAGTAGTGGTTTGAACTTCGGGGACGAAGTTCCTTTTAAGGAGGGAAGACTGTAATACTCCGTATTTATAAGTCCTGGGGTACTCTATCGAGTAGGCCTTACTCTGTCGAGTAAGGGTAACTTGCGAAATAAAATAGTTTCTGACCTGTTGGGTACTCGATCGAGTAGCTGGGGCACTCGATCGAGTAAGGGGGTACTCGATCGAGTACCTTGGGTAGTCGATCGAGTGTCCGGTTTTACGGGGAGTTTTCTCGGGTTTTGTTAATTATGCGATTAAGGTATTTAAGCTTCATCGTCATTATTCTAAATCACTTTTACAAAACCTAAATTCCTGTTTAAGAGAGAAAGCAAACAAGTTCATCTTCTTAATCGCATTCTTAGCAATTCCCGGAGTTCAGACGGTCAGTTCTTGTCGTTGTTCGTACCGTTGAGTTCCTTGCGTCGAGGGTAAGATCTATGCACCCTTTTTATTGCGTTTCCTTCGATTTGGTTAAACCCTAATTTAGAGATTGGGGGTTTTATGTGTAGTATGTGATGTGGTAGTCTCTATGTGTTGTATGATAGGAGGAGGGTTCATAGAAGAGGCTTTTTGACTCAGCAGTAGAGACCGTCTGATTGTGTGCATACCAGGTAGGATTTCCTACTCAGTATTAGTCCCATAATGGGATATTGGTTGATGTATTGTATTTGGTTGTTTGATATAATAGTTGTGTTGTGATTGTGGTTGTGATCGTTGTTGACGGTTCGCGAGGCGTGGTCTCGGCTGAGTGGGGTCACTTGCGGGAGTGGCTTCACGCCCTAGTTTCGCCTTCTGTGGAACCCGCCACAGAAGGGATGTGCACATTAATGGACAGGGTTTATCGCTCACTATGTGGAGCGGGGATTTGGTGGGTACGGCTGCGGTCCCCCACTGGCAGGGCTGGTCCAGTGGACAGTCAGTATTGGGATGATTGGAATCGATGGGTTGTGTGTGTGTGTGTGTGACAGTTAAGCTGTCTGTTTATCTTATCATTGTTGCTTATATTGATTGTGTGATTAGTACTGACCCCGGTGTTGTTTTGTAAACCCTGCGGTGATCCATTCGGGGATGGTGAGCAGATATTGAGCAGGTATTGAGATGAGTACTGGGATAGCTGGGATGCCACGACATGATGATAGGAGTCTTCCGCTGTAGCCTTTAGTTTATTTACATTTCAGTTAGAACAGTCAGTTTGAAATCATGTATCGTACTTTTGGTTTGGTTTTGAGGATTGTAACTATTCGCTAAACTATTTATATTAAACGTTGTTTCTTCATTGTTGTTTGATTATCATTGCCTCGGGTAACCGAGATGGTAATGTCTTCATACCTGAGTGGTCCTGGTAAGGCACTTGGAGTATGGGGGTGTTACAACTTGTGCCAAAACGGTTTATCAAATTATAAATTACAACGTCTTGTATTTATAATAAATTATTCATTCAATTCAATTGTTTCGTAAACAATAATTTTATCTAAGTAATAAAACAATTCGATTACTTAGACCGTATCTAATTTAATCGAATTATAATAAGACACGTTAATCTCACTCACAAATCATCCGTCAATTTTAAGCAATTTAATTACCTCGTATAGGCATATGATTAATTAAATAATCAATTAAGGGTATTTCCCTATAGGTATGACCTAAGGGGATCAACTGATCACCACCGTCGCACGACAGTAATGTCAAACTCTAGTCAGCCAATCATTACCGATATGTGTGGACCAGTTGACTTTAAAATATTACATCCCACATGTATTCTTAAAATGAGATTTAAACATGTGATCATCATGATCGACAGTTGTGATCGCATTATTGTCGGAGGACACATATTCCAACAAGAAACACTCGAATCTTTCATGGAAATGAGCTGACAGAAGTTCAGCTATTTCAACAGATCAAAGCATTGGTTGTCATTAAGATTACCCCCCTCATTCCCTCTCCTTTCCAACAAGCTTTTATTACTTCAAATGTATAGATTGTTACACTATAGAGTTTTCTTTGTATAGTTTGACACCACAGTGAATATTACTTGTCAGAATTTCTCACCTCTTTTTATTCCCTCTTGTGGAAGTATATAAAGAAGAATCTTCTTGCAAAAAAAAACATCAAACATACGAAGGATTGAGTAATGTATTTCGTTGTTCGATTGAGTTGTTGAATACGACAGTTATTCAGACTGTTACTTAGTTCGTCTTAGCTGATGAAGTAAAGCTACTGTACGAAACTAACAGTATTCAAGACTGTTGTAAGAAAGAGCGAGAAATAAAAGTAAATAAAAATTGCAGCGGAAGTAAAAATAGCGAGAGATCAAAAAGGTGATTTTTGAATTGGTTCGTCCAACATTCTAAGGGCCTACGTCTAATCTACTTTTAATTGATTAATTAAGTGATCTACTCCGACTACTTAAAACCCTTACAATAAAAACTGTTGGAGTAGGTGTCCTTCACTATAGTGCGTCTGTAACACCCGCGAATTTCCCATTTTGACATTTAAAATTTATTAAACCGTTTGATTACTTTATTTTATATTTTTGAATTATTCAATTTAATTAATTTTATATATATATATATATATATATATATATATATATATATATATATATATATATATATAGAGAGAGAGAGAGAGAGAGAGAGAGAAGAGAGAGAGAGAGTGAAGTTCAAATGAGTCCGCCTAAAATGGTGAGTCCCTAAGTCCTAATCTAAACCATTGATCTTCTAAGATTAATGGTTGAGATTTGAAGCTTCTAAGCAATTTCTAAATTGAAACTCTAATGTTTTAAAAGTGAAACTTTAATCTGTAAATGTAATTTTAATTCTTTACAAATATAACTTTAATTTTTGAAAGTCATTTTATATATAAAAATTTAAATTTTTGTATTTTTGAATATAATTTTAATGTTCTACAACTGAAACTTTAATACAAAAAAAATGTAACTTTAATTTTTTTAGGCAATTTTTAATATAAAAAATTGATTTTATGAAATAATGTAATAAAGATAAATATTTATTTAATTTAATTAATTTTTGCCTGAAATCTTAATAGTATACGAGTGAAACTTTAATGCTTTAAAGTGAAATTTCAATTTTTTTGAGCTTTTTTTAATGTAAAAATTTGAATTTATGTAATAATGTAATTGTGACTATTATTAATTTAATTTCACTGATTTATTTAATTTAACAAATGAAACTTTAACGCTAAAAATTTGAACTTTAACACTAGTAATGTAAAAATGACTTATATTGATTTAATTTCACTAATTTATAAATGTAACTTTAATGTGATACGAGTAAAACTTTAATGCTAAAAAATAGAACTATATTTTTTTTAGGCCATTTATAATTTTAATGGTTTATGTAACTTTAGTCCTCGTTTTTGAAACGTTATTCTTTTAGGAATGAAATTTTAATGCAGTGAAACTTTATACTAAATTTTTTCCGTAAGAAGTGTAATTTTAGTCCTTATCAATGTAACTTCAGCCCATATCAATGAAACTTTACTCTCAACCACCCGGTCGAGAACTAATACCAACCACCACCGCCTTTGTCACCCAACTGTCCACCAATCTAAAAAAACAGAGGGAATAAACGGTATAACCACTACCACGACTGACAACCAATCTAAAAATAAAAAAAACGACATGCCATTAATCTGAAAAAAAAAAAAAATGAGAAGCTACAGCGACGACATCACCACCACCATCCCGGCAAACGACCCACCACCAACAACCACTTTAGATCTGGAAAAGAAAAAGAGAGAGAGAGAGAGAGAGAGAGAGAAGGGAGAGGAGGCGGCAGCAACAAACGCCACCAACACCTCCACACCCCACCGTAAACTGCAAAAAAAAACGGAAAAGGGAGAGGCGGCTACCACAACCTTCACCAACACCCCACATGACCCACCACAACACCACAACCGCGGCCGTAATAAAAAAAAAAGAAAAATATCTGGAAAAAAAAATGAGAAGAAAATATTTCAGCGGTGGTTGAGGATGGAGGAGACGAGGAGGGACGACATAGGCAGCACACACCGCGACATGCTTTTATCGGATCTGAAAAAAGGAAAAAAAAAAAAAAAAAAAAAAAAAAAAAAAAAGGAAGAAAGGCGGCAGGTGAGGAGAAGTAGTGGCGTCGGGTGGTGGCCGAAGGAGGCACGGGAAAAGAGAGTGACCGCCATAGTCAGATCTGGAAAAAAAATGATTAGTGGTTGTCGGGGTGGTGGGCGAAGGTGGTGGCTGCTGTGGAGTTGAAGAGAGAAGGTGGGGAGGAAGAGGGAGAAGTGAGAATTGTGTTTGTGAGGATTGAAATGGGAAATTAGGGTTTTGTTGTGTTTTTATATAGGGTCTTTATTTTGAGATTTAATCTGAACCCTTGATTTTATTTAAATCTAATGGACAGAATTAGGACTTATGGACTCACCTAAGGAAGGTGGACTCATTTGATCATAATTCTATATATATATATATATATATATATATATATATATATATATATATATATATATATATATATATATATATATATATATATATATATATAAAAATAAGATTCTATAAGTCCACTCTTTTAGGGTGAGTCCTTGAGTCCTCATCCTAACCCTTAGATCTAATAAATGGATGGTTGAGATTAAATCAAAATAATGGGTTGAGATATAAAAACTAACAAACCCTAATTCTCACATCACTCCCACTTCATTTCACTGCCTCCACAACTCTCTCTTACTTCTCTCTCTTCCTCTCATCTTCTCTCCCCCTTCAATATTCATCCACCAACTCTGATGGTACCACGCCGCCGCCACCACACCACGCCGCCATCATGCTACCCTCGCCGCCATCACGCTGCCGCCATGCTACCCTCGCCGCCGTCTCGACCTACTACCAACGCCGCCACCATGGCTGTCCCCTCCCTTCTTCACAATCTCGTTTTTTTGCTTTTTTTTTTCAGTTTTCGTTTTATTTTTGGTGGTGGTGGTGGTTGCTAACGGTGGTAAGTGTTTTTTTTTCTTTTTCGGTGGCGGTGATGGGTGTTGACTATGGGCGGTGGGGTGTGTTGGCGTTTTTTTTTTCTCAGATCTCGTTTTCTTTGTTGTGTTGGCGTTTTTTTTTTCCTCTCAGATCTCGTTTTCTTTGTGGTGGTGGTGGTTGGTGATGACGGTGAGAGGGTTGTGTTGTCGTCGTTTTTTTTTTCAGTTTTTGGTTTTTTTTTTGTTGGCTGGTGGTGGTTGACCTTCGTGGTCAGAAGGTGGCGTGTTGCCGTGGTCGGCGAGAATGAAGGGTGGCGGAGAATGAAGGGTGGCTGAGTCATGACTAAAGTTACACTCTTATCGAACTAAAGTTACACTGTTATCGAACTAAAGTTACACTTTTATCGGACTGTAAACTCTTATCGGACTGAAGTTACACTCATAGCGGACTGAAGTTACACTGCTAGCGGACTGAAGTTACACTTATTATAACTATAGTTACAATCGTAAATGAGTACAGTTACATAAACTTGTTTTAAAATTATAAAAATTCAACATTAATTAAAAATTACATAAATTAAAATTTTTACATAAAAAATGATTTTAAAAATTAAAGTTACATCTTTAAAATACTAAAATTACACTTGGTAAACAGTAGAGTTACACTCATAATGTATTTAAGTTACATAAATCGTTAAAATTACATAAGTTCAAATTTATTTATTTAAAATAATATTATATAACATAAATTCAAATTTTTGTAAAAAAAAATGGCCTAAAATGATAAAATTCAAATTTTTATATTAAAAAAAAACTTTAAATGATTAAAGTTACACTCGTACAAAATTAAAGTTACAATCATGGACTAAAGTTACACTAATAAATGAGTAAAGTTACACTCAAAAAATGAGTGGCTAAGATTAGGACTTAGGGACTCAACCAAAATTGTGGACTTATAAGAACTCCTCTCTCTCTCTCTCTCTCTCTCTCTCTCTCTCTCTCTCTCTCTCTCTCTCTCTCTCTCTCTCTCTCTCTATATATATATATATATATATATATATATATATATATATATATATATATATATATATATATATATATATAATAATAATAATAATAATAATAATAATAATAATAATAATAATAATAATATTACATTATTACTATTGTTATTACACTGCCCATCCCCACCCCCTCATTTATCCTTCTTCTTCATTCGAAAAGAGCAGCAGCAACAACAACAAACAAACAGAGCCGTACACCTCCATTTCCACGAGATTCAAACCCCGATCCCTCCTCCATTTCTCAACCAAATTCTCTAATTTTTACACAATTCTCTTCCTCTTTCCTTCCTCATTCTTTTAAGGTAAGAAAGTTTCAGTTTTGACTGAGTTTTCGAAAATGTCGTCTTAAGACAACTCGGTTTTATGACTCATATAACCCGTTTTCTTCCTACTAGTTATCAAGCTTGAAGCTCCGAGAGCAGCTCGTACTTATGGACGTTTTCGCTCGGAAATTCGAGGAGCTAAGGTAACGGTGATAGGTTACTCGATAAATGTCGGAATTCCATCTTGTTGAATCGTTTTATGTGCTTTTATTCAATAAAGTTTGGTTCTTTATCTTCCCTTTCTTTAATGGTAGTTTTGCCTCAATATGGTGTTGAAACGGGACTGTTTTAACCCGGTTTAGTACCGCTTGTGCTTTGTTTTGGTACAGTGACTAGTGTCGCTTAGTCCTATGCTTTTGGAGTTGATTTCATGTAGTCTTTCTGGACCGTTTTGGTCTTGCTTTATACATGTGAATTTTCGTCTTTTACATGCTTGAAAATCTGTCTTAAGTTCGACTCAAAATTGGCTGTCCATTGTTGTTGGAAAATCCGTTGTGCAGTCTGTCTCGATGGAGCCGTGTTTGGCACGGTTCCATGTAGTTAGTGGACTGTTGTTGGCTCGGTTTTGGAAGCTGCTTGGGTTCAGCTTTGGGGCGGGTTTTCTGGGCAGGTTTTGAGACGAGTACTCGTCGAGACTTGGAGACGGGTTGTATGCGTTTTAGGACTGTTTTGAGTTGCTTGTGCAGGTGGTCCGTATAATGCTATTTTAGGAAAGTTTTCGAGTCTGTTTTGGGACGGATAGATGGGTGCTTTTCGGGTCTGTTCTGGTCTGTTTTGGGGACGGGACATAGGGCAGTGTGCAGGGTGATTGTGGGTAGTCGAGTGGTGGCTGTGTCGGGGCTGCTCGTGGCTTATTTTTGGGCGAGTTGACGGCCTGGCAGCGGCATGGGCAGCAGCCTAGCCGTGACCTAGGCAGTGGCCTAGCTAGTCATGGGATTGAGACCGTGTATGGTGGGTGATGAGGCCGAGTATGAGGCTGCCAAAATAGCTCTTGAGTCGTGTTTATAAATTGTTTTGGCGCTAGTTTGGTTTATTTAAAATATTATTAATTTTCGTCTCGCTTTTTATATAACGTGACTCATAAATATAGTTCTTTTATATATTAAATTTTAATTATAGGATTCATTTGATTTTGGTGGTTGGGCTTGATTTCTTGTATCTTTTCGACTCGATTTCTTATTCTATTTGGGCTCAGCTTCTTACTTCATTTGGACTCATCACTTTTATTTAATTGGGCAACTTGTGTCACATTTGTTGCACTTTATATAATTAATTTGTTGGATTTCACATGTTTTCATGGTTGGACTTGTCATGTTTTACTAGTTGGACTTGTTGTGTTTTATTTGTTAGGCTTGTATGATTCATGTTGTTGGGCCAACCATTGTCATGGTGAATATGTAGGAATGACCCATTGATGGTTGGTTACATTTTTATCTCGTATTTCACATAACGTAAATTATTCATTATCGCTTGTTATATTTTATTTAACCGGTATGTTAAATTATGAAGTGGAATATTTATTAATATGATACATGTATGAAATAGTCATTATAAATAATACTTGTAAGAGTCGTATTCTTGTAGAAATGCCATAATACCATCGTATATGCTTGACATACATTTTCGCCCTACTTGTGCTGTCCTAGCAAGTATGGGTTTGGCCTGCTTGTGCTGTTCTGGCAAGTACGGTTTTGGCCTACTTGTGCTGTTCTGGCAGGTACGGTTTTAGCCACTTGTGCTGTTCTGGCAAGTGAGTTTTATCTTAGTCTTTCTGTAATACCCCGTGTTTTATATATTATCAATTAAACGGATATTAATGAAGGGTAGTATCCGTATAAAACCCTTTAATTATAGGATTATAACGCAAATTTTATATGCAATTTATTGTCATAAAGGAAAAACAACAATGAAACGATAAAGATTAAGAATTAACCTTCGGTCCTAGTGCAAATTGGCAATGAGAGATCAAAGTAGATCTCCTCCTAAATGATGCACCCAAGATCGTCCGAGAAATGCCCTTGTGCTAGAATGAATCCTCTAATTGCCTTGCAATATTGAGAGGATTATTTTTGTGAGTTTTCTTTAGATGAGAGATCTAGGTGTAGAGAGGAAAATGTTCTCCCAAAACCCTAAAATTTTTGTCAAAATGAATTAGGTTGCAAAAGAGAGAAAATCCTCTCTTTTGTCCTCACTTGGCCTGCCAGCCGTGGGCTCTATTGGGAAGTGGGCTTCCACTTCCTTTTAGTTTTAGCTCATGGTCCGGTTCGCAAATCGCTAAAATGTATATGACGCGGTTTTGTTATAAATCGTCATCGGTTATCGGTTATTAAAGCATCAACTAATAATACGAATTAGTTGAAATATTAATACATGTCCGACAAAGACGATATTGTATAATTATATTCAATATACATTTAATTAAATATAAAACGCTTATATTCAATTTACGAATTAACTGCTTAATTCGCCTTAGCCATTATTATTTAATCCGTATTAAATAAAATATCTCAACATCACATTTTGACTAATTATTAGTCAAATAACTCAGACTAACTGGTTAGTCAAATTTGGCATCTACATGACTGTATTTTCATACCATCACATCTCTCAAACGTATCCTATAGGTGTGACTTTTAGGGACCAGTTGATCACCGCCATCTGTATGACAATAACGTCAAACTTATCTATCAAGCTGTGGACAAGGCCCTCGGGAACTGCGTCCGAGGGATCCACACCTGACATAATCGACTCGAGGTTCTTTCGAATCGAATTAAGACAAATTAGAGTCGCCACCAAGTTTTTTGGGAACTTGGAACCGTTCAAGTCAACTTTACACCTTTCATCGAAAGGCATAAAGCCAATCGACTACGAGTGATTAAAGATAAAGACTTGTACCCTATATCACTCGAATTGAATGACTCTCGTAATCCAATGGTATTTAGACGGATCCACAAACCATAGATCTTGAGTAAGGGGTGAGGGTACGTGTTGGGAAGCCCATAAGGACACCCAACCCCGCCCGTCGATAACGGCCTCTACTAAGTCAAGTGTCGGATTTCAAACAAGGTCATAGCTACTGCGATGTATGTAATGCAAACGTTGTTTTAACCCTATCATGTGACAACAATTTCTATGTCGTTTTAGATGCAACTAAACTAACTTTGTCAAAGTTGTAATTTAGCATGTGGGTTGATTGATCTAACAACATGTAAAGCAAACAAACAAGGCTTAGGGGGAATGGGGGAGCCGTTGGGATCTACCTATTACAAACCAGGCATTTCATGCCGACACAACAACAAATTAAAGATACAACTCGATCTAAATACAATTGCTACATACGGAATCATAAACGACACAAAACACGGCCACTTGGCCTAGAAAACCGTGCACATGAGGGGTGGCCCACGGCTCACATGACCCACGGTCCTTGGGTCACTCCTCGTAATGCGTGCTCGCGCTTAATCTTATCGAATTAGACATAAGGCTACGCACCAAAGCATGCATTAGCATAAACCGGGCCATGTTGCCTTAGACAACATGCGGTTTACTACGCTTCTACAAACATTGGGGAACAACCGTCTAACCAAACAAGACTAAGGTTTTTAGAAATCATTTGACTCGATAAAAGGAAACAAACTTGAAAGATTACAACTCGATAAACCAACGATAAATTACAAACAATGAAACAACAAAGAACAAATGATAAACAAGGAAAAGGAAACAAAACGAGAAAGACAGGACACGACCCAAACCAACGGCCCAAACCAACGGCCAAGACCCGGTTAACCTAGTTCCTAAGTTAGGTTCATTGGTTAGATCGAACGATTGCAAAACGGATTAGAGAACGAGTTAGAAAACAAGTTAGAAACAAGGTTGATTGATTGTCGCGCAAAAGTGTATTCTACACGGCCTAAAGGGTCTAATTAGGTCAAATTCGCTAATTAATTTAACTCATCGAGTGTCAATAAGAAGGTGCTAATCACGCACTCTTATACTAGCGAGAAATTAGGTGAAAGAGATAGATGCATTCAATTATTTACAGAAATCGTTAGTTGATTTTATAACTTACGTCGAAGCCACCTAAAGTGTCTAATTAGATTATTGAATTGATTTAAAGTCATCTAATTACGTCATAGGTTAACAATCAGAAGTTAAACTAACATGCAACGGGTCCTAAGGTCCATCGATTTGGCCGAAACAAAAGGGGGTCGAAAACGAAGATCGAAGTTAAATAACTTGTTTTATTTATGCCCTACCTTGAACACGAGGATATGTAAATGAGACGGGGGTGTACGACCGACAGAAGGAGCGGTTTCTTTTCCCATCTCAAGTCAACGCGGGTGTTCATGGTGGTACTTTAACTCATACTCGGACTAACTAGTTTCATAGTTAAATTAAAACAATCGATAACAAGCAGAAAAAAAACAAACAAAAGGACAATAAAAAAAAGGCATAAAAAACGAAATAAAAAAGAGAAGAGAAGGGGATTTGATGCACCCTCAACCTACATGTATCGTTGACACCGTCTTGGGTCGTAATCGATGGTAGATTTTATCTCGAGAGGCCGTCGTCGACGAAGTAACAAAGCAACACGCGTTTTGGAAAGTTTCTGGACAGCAGTTTTAAAACAGTGATATCTCCCTCGTTTCACGACGAAAATTCGATCCGAAAGATGTTTTGGAAACTAGAAAGAGAGGAGAACAAAGATCTTAAAGCAACCCCTGCTCGTTTTGGGTTATTGGGCACGAAAAACGAGCACAAACAGAACTGGACAGACAAGAGTAAACCGCGAAAACAGAGTGTTATTTCACTCTGTTTTTCGAGGGATCTCGTGTACTCTCGAGGGCAATTTGGCTCGTAATTCTTTGTCTAATGTGTAGATGGATATTATGTGGTTAATTAGGAACAAGAAACTCGAATTTTTATGGTGATTTGACGGAGGAACGAAAGGGTTTTCGAAGGAGACACACAAACAGTTTCAGTTTGTGTGTCGGTTTTGTTTAGGGGTTTTGGAGGATGTTTAGGGTTTGTTTCTGAGGTTTAAAGCTTCTATGTGATGGTTGGATGTATGGAGAACTTAGAGGAATGAATGTATGGTGAAGGGGTGGTATTTATAAGGGTTTAAAATAGGGTAAAAGGGAGGAGGAGGCAGTCGGGCTCAATCCCGTATGGCTGCTGTCCATCGGTTTTTGTGAGGGTTTGAGGGGGGTTTTCTTGGTGATTAAGCTAGGATAATATGGGTAGGATACTAGGGTATGGGTTAGGGTTAATGGGTACGGGTCTTGGTAGTGTTTGGAGCGGGTTTGGGCTCGCGAATTGAGCTGCCAAAACAGGGGGCTGCATTGGTTGTTGCGGGCTGTTTGGGGTTGTTTGGGGATGGAATTTGGGCCGTGGTATGGGGGGTTCGAACAAGGGTGGACGGGTATTGGTCTAGGTGGGTTAGTGTACTCGAGATTCGTGCCAATTCGTAAAAGAAACGGGCTCAAAAATCGAGCTAAAATCGAGCTCAAAAACAAGTGTTCAAAACGAGTTTTCTTCGCTTTTAAAATCGATTTTTCAAATCAATTAATCCATTAAAATAAATGACTTTTCAAATCAAATATATTCATAAAATGATTTTTCAAATCAAATATTTATTTTATTTTCAATAAAAATAAACTTAAGAAAAAAAATTCAAAATAAAGCTTTAATTTAAATATCATTTAAACTAAATAAAAAAGAATTCACTTAAAAAACACATTAATTTTAAATATCATTTAAAATAACAAAATGAACTTACTAAAAACATTAATTTAAATATCATTTAAATTAATAAATTACTTCATCGACGACGCCCATTCTACCTCATAAAACGAGCTCCAAATAATGACAATGACAACTAAAGAATACATGTGTCCTATCATCATCGGGTGTTTGTCGGGTTCTCTATAAATTCCAATATCGACGGATACGGGTATCTACAGAGCCCCCACTTTGACTGAGGCTTGGACAAGGCGAAAGTCAAAGTATACCCCAGTCCCTTTCGACCGAGGATTCTTCGGTCGTTTATAGTCCATTAGACTTGCGTATATAAGCTCGCTTGACCATAAGAAGAGATCATACCCGAAACTTCGTTGAGGTTGACTCTTGCTTCACATTGCGTCGAAATATCATCGTTGGTCATCGACCCATAAATTGCATAAATGGTGGGTTGAGCCTTATCCTTAGGCGCCTACGTATCCGTTTCGACGGAATCAAACCCGCGTCGTAGTTCGGCAACTGCTGACATATGCCCAAAGTTTATCATCTGCTGGCCTTTGTCCAAAATTCATCATCTGCTGACATTTGCCCAAAACTTATCATCTGCTGGCGCTTGTCTGAATGGGACGGGACTTTCCGAGGAGGTTGCCGCCGCTTTCATCATTTGCTTTCAGCTACGGAATTCTTCCATTTCATACTCTTGTATTGAATTGAATTCTTGGTGGACATCATCCTTTACATCTTGATAATGGTCTCTGAAGCCAACGGCTTCAGAGCCCCCAGTTTGCAATGGCTCTAAAGTCGAAGACTTTAGAGCCCCCAGTTGAAGCATATCCTGCTACATTTGAAAAACGCACTTGCAATAATCATCACATAGGCACATTTGGATCATCGATCTTGAAATTGGATTATTTGAAATACTGGGTTATCGACCCGAAAATTGAATTTGAAAATTTTTGAATGATTGGGCCATCGACCTGAAAATTGAATTTGGAATATTGAAAGATTGGGCCATCGACCCGAAGTTTAAATTTGACATCACGTGGTATGTTGGGCCATCGACCCGAAAATTGAATTTGAAAATTTTGAATGATTGGGCCATCGACCCGAAAATTGAATTTGAAAATTTTGAATGATTGGGTCATCGACCCGAATTTCGAATTTGTCATCATTTAGAATATTGGGCCATCGGCCCTTCAAAAATTGAATTTTGAATTTTTGAATTTCGAAGGATTGGATCATCGACCCACAAGGATTCCACTACTTGGATCATCCATCCACAATTTGCAAAAAGTTTTTGGAATTTTGAAATTTTGAAATTTTTTGAAATCGAACCTCGATGGGTGAGCATAAAATACGATTCAGACATTCTGTATGACCCGTAAAAAAACGTGGGCGTAGCCCGCTACCGTAAAACAAAAAAGGAAAATAAAACCGTAAGTGTGCACGGGTTTTAATTCAATTATTGACTTGTTGAGGGTAGAAATGTAAATTGGCCATTCTGGCGTCAAAAGATGGCAAATGGGAATCCCAAGGTCGTCGACTTGGGATGTAGATATCGTGTGTCACGGGCGTGCTCGCGAGGGCACATGGGAATCAAGATCACTTGGCATTGACAGGGTGGATTAAACTCACGGAGCAACAACGTTGGCTTCACCCAGACACTAAACACAGACTGATTTTATGAGAACACTTAGACATCACACATGACTTTTGTCGGGAACATTCTGTCACTCTTCTCCTCGCCTCCTTTCTTTTCAGCGAGTATTCATCATTTCTTGCCACCGCCTTCTTTCTTTTCAGCGGGCTTTTACTATTTTTCTTCCACGCCTTCTTTCTTTTCAGCGGGTTTTTCATATTTTCTGTTCCCAACACAAACCCACATCTATCTGACTCAGCATCTTTGCCTAAACCGTTAGATAAAGCTCATTCTGAGACTTGATACTATTCATCTGAATCTATATCCTTATCCTAGCCTACATCGAGTGCTAAGACTGACTCAAACAAAGGTGGCTTCATTTAGACTTGGTTAAGACCCATAAGAAACCGACAAGATGACAACTTGGTTGATGAGTGGATTGAATCCCTTATTCTGAAGGATTGCCTACGTATTCGCGTGGAGCGAAATCAAATCCGACGTAGTTCGATCATGGTGCATAAACATGGCATTTTGATTGTGTGTACACACTCGAAGGTTTCACCTAAGGTATCATGTCATATCCCATTCTAGCCTGTAAGGTACCGTTAAATCCCGTGTCTGGGGTTAGGTGTAAAAGGCTTGGATCTTTTGGGATGTGGAGCTTGGTAATAACAAGTTGGAATGGTTAACCATCATTCTGTAGGTTTGTTTTGTGGTGCTAAGGCCAAGGGCTATGGCCGCTGATGTGGTTGGAATGGGTGTCTCGGGTTTGATGAACCACGAGTGCAAATGGGTTGAAAAATGATGTGGGTTCAAATTTCCATGTCTGGACCCTAAAGGCTGGGTGTAACAACACAAACGGAATGATTCTCAAAATTCCTGACTATCCCCTCGTAACCGTCTCAGGAAGGACTTAGAGGGTAAAGAGGTCACTACTTACGCTTTTTGGCTTTGCCCATTGAACCTCAACTATGGGTACTCGACTTGAATTCTGGCTTCCGTAACTTCGACATTCAACCAAAAAGCATTCCGCAATAACTTCAACATCTTTTTTCCTTTTTCTTTTTCTTTCATCTTTTTTCATTTTTTTTTGCTCTTTTTTTTTCGTCCTTTTTTTTTTCTCATCTTTCATTCTTTTTCATCTTTTTTTTTCTTCTCTTCTTGAAAATGGTCTTCTAATCATTCCCTTAGTCACAAACGGATACACCTTGAAAACTGGGCTTCGCCAACTAATTTCGGTAAGAACTAACAATTCCTTGTTAGAACGGGTTGATATCTTCTCTCTTCGAGAGGGGATGATTTTGTTAGGGAAGAGGCTTGCCTTCCATCATCGATAAAGGAAACAAGGAGCTAGTCCGGGTTTGTCATAGAATCACCTAAAAGCTTGTCACAAACATTGGTTCAGATGGAGGTTTTCTACCACCAGACGTGGAATAGGTAAAGGAATCAAACACGGAATCCTATTGTACCTTACGTTTTGAAACGGGACATATTTCTACCCCAGGGATGCCTTTGAGCGTGTTGTGCATTTTATCATGTTTCGGAATGATTGAGGATTGGAAACAAGACATATTTGGAAATGAAACTGCAACTTTTTTATTGGAATGAGAAGTGCTTAACATACTCGAAGAAACGATTCCTAGGACACATCCTAGGTCATCGCGGAACAAACGACTCAAATTCAAAAAAAGAAAGTCCTAGACTCGACTCGACTAAGATAAGAAAACAGATCCCGACTCATAATTTTCAAATCTAGTTTTGAGCTTTCCCTTGTTCAGTTGTCAACTTAGATGCTCGGCTCTTGTCCTTGATCCCTGTGATGTTTTGCCTCCATCCCGAGGTAGTCCTCTGAGGATCTACGCCAGTGATGAAGGTTGGTGAATCGAATTGTCTTTTATTAACTTCGTTAATAAAAGGAGTACATTCTAGAGCGAGACTTCCGATTTGAATTTCATTCTTCGGGTTTGGCAAGAATTCAAAGCAATCCACAAATATTTTCCCGATAAACACCCCTTTCAAGTGACATGGGTGGATAAGATGGGAATAATCGATATTGTCTTCGACAGAAACAAAGTTGGTGTGATCGCCAAATGGATTGGTGATGTTATTAGGTTTAACAGCTGGGATCGGGAGCGTTCCGTTCTCAATCATGTCTTGGATTTCGTGCTTCAGTCGATAGCACCTTTCAGTATCATGGCCTTTCCCTTGATGAAATGCACAGTAGGCGTTTGGTTTATACCATTTACCTTGTTGATCAGCAGGAGGGTCCGGAGTTGGACCAATAGGCTTCAACTTTCCTTGGGCTATGAGCCTTTGGAGAGCGTATGTATAAGTGCATCCGATATCGGTGAATGCCCTAGGTGTTTGGCGCTGCGACTTCTTCGATTGCCCTTCTAAGAGATTGATGGCTTCATCAATATGGGTCGTTGCTGGGGCCTTGGCCTTAGACGATGAGGCCCCTTGGTACCCTTTCGGCTTTTCAGCCTCTGCCCTTATGACATCATCTTCTACCTTTATCCCGATTCTTATCAATTCTTTGAAAGAGCCAAAATTCTGGTATTTTAGAGCATTCCTAAATGTGTCGTAGATTCTTTACGAACTTATCTACCATTTCAACTTCATCGGGCTTCTTAGCTAGTTTTACGCTTTCAAATGCGCCATCTTGCGAGGAATTCAGTAAAGCCCTCTTTCTCGTTTTGTGTCATAACCTCCAAAGTTCTTATGTTGGTTTGAATCTCAACATTGTCAGCATAGTGCTTACAAAACTCCACCGTAATATCTTCGAAAGTGGGGAAGTTCTTGAGGTCCAGATTATAGAACCACGCCTTTGGGTGTTCACCCGAGAGATTGGGCGAAAATTTCGAGAGAGCATATCAAGGTACTCCCTTCAGTGCTAAGTACCCTTTATAGGCCTTAACATGGTGGATCGGATCTTGATGCCCTTGAACTTTGGGATGTCGGTGAGTACCATGTTCGTGGGCAACTTATCTGAATCGGGCATAGGCCCTAGCATTCTCATAGTGAATGTTCTTCCCCTAGGAGAGCTTCAAACGGTCTTCGATGAACTTGAACCGTTTTTCCGGATCGATCGGTGGTGAAGGGGAATCTTCACCCAGCTTGGATTCGATTGCATCCATTCGGGTCATCATGAGGTTCACGGCCTCGGTAAGCTTGTTAACAAAGATCTTCCATTACTTGACGTCGGGTTTTGGCGGCCTTTCTACAAGAAAACCCCGTACTGAGTCAATATTCAAAGTAAGAGCCCCTGCACACTTAAGGACTCGACCCCAACTTGACTCAAACAAAGACTCGACTTGAGATTGATTAAACAAGGGTTCGACTCACGGTTTGATTTAGACATCGGTTCATTTTAGACTCGACAAAACGACATGACTCAAACTGTCATAACTCGATTCTAAACTGGACTTGGTGTGACTAAACCCGTGATTGGACTAACATAGCCCATAGGTTCGGGTGAAACGCCCTAAATGGCCTAGCTTGGGCGTTTCTGTGGACTATCCTAGACCAAATGGTCGACCAACATGACTCAAGGCCCAAGAGGTGAGCTTGGGTGACCCAACAAGGTCGTGTTCTAGACTCTTAGAATGAAACACACCCGGCCTAACACGGCCATGACCCGGACACGACTCGACGCATTTCATGCTTGGTTGAGGTTCGAGAAACATTTTGGATTGATTTTGAAAAACGAATGATCGATTTGAAAAATGAGATTTGAAATGGGCGCATGCCTACTATAAAAGCTTGTTTTGGGCCGAAAATTCTAGTCCTATTTGGGCAGCATTCCGCGTTTTTAAAACCATGCTATTTTGAAAGTAAGTTGTTCAAAAGTTCGGTTTTGAAAAGGACATGGGAAATTTCGAAAAAAGGACTTGAGAAAACAAATTGCACATTGTCATTCTCATGTTATAAGGATGTATGCTCCTAGACATCTCTAAGTCTCGGCAAGTCTTCTATAAGAAGGTCTATGCCCTCCATCCTTTTGCGGTCTTATAGAGCAAGGTGTCTTAAGGTAAAGTACCTAGAAGATCGTCCCCATTCCCAAGAACCACGCGAGGCGAAGTGGAAGCGAGCAATGTGCAGCTTCCTGGCATAGTGGGACGTCGCCCCCCACGCATCACGAAGAAACGCTGGGACGGCCCGGGCAAGTCCTTAAGGGTTTATGCATGAATCGTAGCACTATGAGTAATGTTTTACTTTCCAACACTTCCTTTTCAAGTTTCACCTCGGAGGAAAAGACCCTAGAAACACAGTGTAACTAGTCCTCTTTTCCCCAAATGAGTCGCCAAATCAGGACAAGGCCCTCGGGAACTGCGTCCGAGGGATCCACACCTGACATAATCGACTCGAGGTTCTTTCGAATCGAATTAAGACAAATTAGAGTCGCCACCAAGTTTTTTGGGAACTTGGAACCGTTCAAGTCAACTTTACACCTTTCATCGAAAGGCATAAAGCCAATCGACTACGAGTGATTAAAGATAAAGACTTGTACCCTATATCACTCGAATTGAATGACTCTCGTAATCCAATGGTATTTAGACGGATCCACAAACCATAGATCTTGAGTAAGGGGTGAGGGTACGTGTTGGGAAGCCCATAAGGACACCCAACCCCGCCCGTCGATAACGGCCTCTACTAAGTCAAGTGTCGGATTTCAAACAAGGTCATAGCTACTGCGATGTATGTAATGCAAACGTTGTTTTAACCCTATCATGTGACAACAATTTCTATGTCGTTTTAGATGCAACTAAACTAACTTTGTCAAAGTTGTAATTTAGCATGTGGGTTGATTGATCTAACAACATGTAAAGCAAACAAACAAGGCTTAGGGGGAATGGGGGAGCCGTTGGGATCTACCTATTACAAACCAGGCATTTCATGCCGACACAACAACAAATTAAAGATACAACTCGATCTAAATACAATTGCTACATACGGAATCATAAACGACACAAAACACGGCCACTTGGCCTAGAAAACCGTGCACATGAGGGGTGGCCCACGGCTCACATGACCCACGGTCCTTGGGTCACTCCTCGTAATGCGTGCTCGCGCTTAATCTTATCGAATTAGACATAAGGCTACGCACCAAAGCATGCATTAGCATAAACCGGGCCATGTTGCCTTAGACAACATGCGGTTTACTACGCTTCTACAAACATTGGGGAAAAACCGTCTAACCAAACAAGACTAAGGTTTTTAGAAATCATTTGACTCGATAAAAGGAAACAAACTTGAAAGATTACAACTCGATAAACCAACGATAAATTACAAACAATGAAACAACAAAGAACAAATGATAAACAAGGAAAAGGAAACAAAACGAGAAAGACAGGACACGACCCAAACCAACGGCCCAAACCAACGGCCAAGACCCGGTTAACCTAGTTCCTAAGTTAGGTTCATTGGTTAGATCGAACGATTGCAAAACGGATTAGAGAACGAGTTAGAAAACAAGTTAGAAACAAGGTTGATTGATTGTCGCGCAAAAGTGTATTCTACACGGCCTAAAGGGTCTAATTAGGTCAAATTCGCTAATTAATTTAACTCATCGAGTGTCAATAAGAAGGTGCTAATCACGCACTCTTATACTAGCGAGAAATTAGGTGAAAGAGATAGATGCATTCAATTATTTACAGAAATCGTTAGTTGATTTTATAACTTACGTCGAAGCCACCTAAAGTGTCTAATTAGATTATTGAATTGATTTAAAGTCATCTAATTACGTCATAGGTTAACAATCAGAAGTTAAACTAACATGCAACGGGTCCTAAGGTCCATCGATTTGGCCGAAACAAAAGGGGGTCGAAAACGAAGATCGAAGTTAAATAACTTGTTTTATTTATGCCCTACCTTGAACACGAGGATATGTAAATGAGACGGGGGTGTACGACCGACAGAAGGAGCGGTTTCTTTTCCCATCTCAAGTCAACGCGGGTGTTCATGGTGGTACTTTAACTCATACTCGGACTAACTAGTTTCATAGTTAAATTAAAACAATCGATAACAAGCGAGAAAAAAACAAACAAAAGGACAATAAAAAAAGGCATAAAAAACGAAATAAAAAAGAGAAGAGAAGGGGATTTGATGCACCCTCAACCTACATGTATCGTTGACACCGTCTTGGGTCGTAATCGATGGTAGATTTTATCTCGAGAGGCCGTCGTCGACGAAGTAACAAAGCAACACGCGTTTTGGAAAGTTTCTGGACAGCAGTTTTAAAACAGTGATATCTCCCTCGTTTCACGACGAAAATTCGATCCGAAAGATGTTTTGGAAACTAGAAAGAGAGGAGAACAAAGATCTTAAAGCAACCCCTGCTCGTTTTGGGTTATTGGGCACGAAAAACGAGCACAAACAGAACTGGACAGACAAGAGTAAACCGCGAAAACAGAGTGTTATTTCACTCTGTTTTTCGAGGGATCTCGTGTACTCTCGAGGGCAATTTGGCTCGTAATTCTTTGTCTAATGTGTAGATGGATATTATGTGGTTAATTAGGAACAAGAAACTCGAATTTTTATGGTGATTTGATGGAGGAACGAAAGGGTTTTCGAAGGAGACACACAAACAGTTTCAGTTTGTGTGTCGGTTTTGTTTAGGGTTTTTGGAGGATGTTTAGGGTTTGTTTCTGAGGTTTAAAGCTTCTATGTGATGGTTGGATGTATGGAGAACTTAGATGAATGAATGTATGGTGAAGGGGTGGTATTTATAAGGGTTTAAAATAGGGTAAAAGGGAGGAGGAGGCAGTCGGGCTCAATCCCGTATGGCTGCTGTCCATCGGTTTTTGTGAGGGTTTGAGGGGGGTTTTCTTGGTGATTAAGCTAGGATAATATGGGTAGGATACTAGGGTATGGGTTAGGGTTAATGGGTACGGGTCTTGGTAGTGTTTGGAGCGGGTTTGGGCTCGCGAATTGAGCTGCCAAAACAGGGGGCTGCATTGGTTGTTGCGGGCTGTTTGGGGTTGTTTGGGGATGGAATTTGGGCCGTGGTATGGGGGGTTCGAACAAGGGTGGACGGGTATTGGTCTAGGTGGGTTAGTGTACTCGAGATTCGTGCCAATTCGTAAAAGAAACGGGCTCAAAAATCGAGCTAAAATCGAGCTCAAAAACAAGTGTTCAAAACGAGTTTTCTTCGCTTTTAAAATCGATTTTTCAAATCAATTAATCCATTAAAATAAATGACTTTTCAAATCAAATATATTCATAAAATGATTTTTCAAATCAAATATTTATTTTATTTTCAATAAAAATAAACTTAAGAAAAAAAATTCAAAATAAAGCTTTAATTTAAATATCATTTAAACTAAATAAAAAAGAATTCACTTAAAAAACACATTAATTTTAAATATCATTTAAAATAACAAAATGAACTTACTAAAAACATTAATTTAAATATCATTTAAATTAATAAATTACTTCATCGACGACGCCCATTCTACCTCATAAAACGAGCTCCAAATAATGACAATGACAACTAAAGAATACATGTGTCCTATCATCATCGGGTGTTTGTCGGGTTCTCTATAAATTCCAATATCGACGGATACGGGTATCTACACAAGCCAACCGTTATTGATAAACGTGGACCAACTGATAATGATACAAAAGTATACCCTTTGATCCTTTTAGAGATTTATAAGTCCTTGCACTAACTGTAAAGGACACCAGCCCCAACAAGCTCCCACTTGTCCGTACAAGTGTATGTGCAATGACGTTATCCGCACTAACTGGAGGACACCACCTCCAACAAACTCCCACTTGTCCGTACAAGTGTATGTGCGATAACCGATTCTCATATTCATTTAAAATTTCTCCCACTCAATGTAAAACAATTTGCAGTTCCGGATCCGCAAAGGTCGTATCTTACAATCGATCTGTATCTAGAGTGGTTTCCCCGACTAGAGAGTAACTTAACTGATAAAACGAATACGTATTCGAGCATGGCCATGCATTTCGATTCTGACTCCTCGAGTGGCCCCGAGAAATATCGAGTACCGATAAAGGCTGAATATTTCCTTCAACTCGAAGACTCCTTCCGATCTAAGCACAAACATGAAATAACCCAGAAACAATCTACTTGGCCCCCTGTTACGGATGACCGTGAGAAAGAAACCAAAGTCACCCAAAATCTGTCTTAGTCTCAAGAGACAGTCGATAGTCAAAAGAATCGACTCTTAGGATCACCATGGAGGTTCTATCCACGACCGGGCACCGAATGTTATGAAACATTTAGGACTCCACGTTGATGTCACAATTGTGTCCTACGAGATATCCGTATAACCCGCTTCTGTGATTGGTCAGTCAACCTGTTGACTTATGGCTCGTTGAACCCACCATCAACCAACGTCACAAAATAATTACCTTGAGTTATCATCTCACGTGGGCAATTAAGGACCAAAATTATAATGTTTGTTCAGTTCACTTTGTGGTGTTCAAAATTTGTCATACAAATCCACATGAAAAAACAAAATATATAAAATATCAAAACGATGATGTCGTATAAAGTACAAAAGAGAATGAATCTAATCCATAAAAGAGTACTACAACTTAGGAACACGTTTAATTCCCATGGAATTAACATGCCCTTCATGCTTATCTTGTCGTAATGGTTTAGTGAGAGGATCTCGCTATGTTATCATCTCGTAGCAATCTTTTCTATCACTACTTCCTTTTGCTCCACGTAATCTCGGATTAGATGAGCTTTCCGTTGTACATGTCTAGACTTGTTGCTAGACTTTGGCTCCTTAGCTTGGAAGATGGCACCTCTATTGTCGCAATAGATGGTGATCGGGTCATTCGAACTAGGCACTACAGATAGTCCATGTAAGAATTGACGCATCCATATCGCTTCCTTTGTTGCTTCGACGCGGCATAGTACTCGGACTCGTCGTAGAATCTGCTGTAATGAGTTTGTTTGGAACTCTTCCACCGATCATAGCCATTAAGAGTAAAAACGAATCCAGATCGAGATTTCGAGTCATCACGATCCGTTTGGAAGCTAGCATCTCACAGAATCGTTCTTGTGAGCTTTTGTTCGCCTCCATAAGTCAATGCCCAATCTTTAGTCCTCCGTAGGTACTTAAGAATGTTCTTGACACCATCCAATGTGATTCACCTGGATGTTGTTGGAATCGACTTGTCATACTCAATGCATATGCCACGTCCGGACGTGTGCATATCATGGCATACATGATTGATCCTATAGCCGAGGCATAAGGAATCCGTGTCATGCGCTCTTTCTCTTCCGGTGTCTCGGTGCCCGAGACTTGCTCAAATGCACCCCCGGAGCCATAGGAAGAAACCCCTTCTTGGAGTTAGTCATGCTTTGAATCTCTCTAGGACTTTGTCTATGTAAGACTCTGATCGAGAGATAACATCCGTCGTGATCTATCTCGATAGATACGGATGCCTAGAATTCTTTGTGCCTCACCCAGATCTTTCATCTGGAAATGGTTTTTCAACCATACTTTCACCGAAGTTAAGAGAGGTATGTCATTCCCAATCAGGAGTATGTCATCGACATACAAAATTAGGAAGACAATCTTGCTCCCACTCGACTTGATATAAAGACATGGTTCCTCGACCGATCGATTAAATCCATTTTCTTTAATCACATGGTCGAAGCGATGATTCCAACTCCGAGATGCTTGTTTAAGTCCATAAATGGAACGCTTAAGCTTGCACACTTTCTTAGGATGTTGTGGATCGATGAAACCTTCAGGTTGTACCATGTACAACTCTTCCTCCAAAAAGCCGTTTAAGAAGGCGTTTTTCACATCCATTTGCCAAATTTCATAGTCATGAAAAGCGGCAATCGCTAAGATAATCCGAATAGAACGCAGCATGACTACGGGTGCGAAAATTTCATCGTAGTGCAAACCTGGCACTTGGGTGAAACCTTTAGCAACTAGTCGTGCTTTATAGATATCTTGTTGACCTTCCACAGAATGCTTTATCTTGTAAAGCCATTTGCATTGAAGGGGACGAACCTTAGCAGGTAAGTCAACGAGATCCCATACGTTGTTCTCATACATAGAGTCCATCTCGGATTGCATGGCCTCAAGCCATAGCTTTGAGTCGGAACTAGTCATGGCACCTTTATAGGTTGCGGGTTCACTACTCGTTAAGAGTAGAACGTCATCTATGTCATGTTCCTCGACCATACCAATGTATCTGTTCGGAGGAATAGAGACTCTTCCCGACCTCCTAGGTTCCTCAGAATATTCACATGGCCGGGATTGAAGGAATTGGTTCCTCCAATGGTTGCTCGATATTTGGTTCTGGAATCTCCGACAGGTCGAAGGTTCTATCACTCTTTGCATTCTCGAGAAATTCCTTCTCTAAGAATGTCGCACTAGCCGCAACAAAAACACGTTGTTCGGTTGGCGAATAGAAGTAATGACCAAGTGTTCCTTTAGGATAACCTATAAAGTATGTCTTGACCGATCGCGGGCCGAGCTTATCCTCGTGTCTCCACTTGACATAAGCCTCGCAGCCCCAAACCTGTATAAAGGACAAGTTAGGGACCGTTCCCTTCCATAGTTCATATGGAGTCTTGTCAACAGCTTTAGACGGACTTCGGTTAAGTATTAGAGCAGCTGACAGAAGAGCATAACCCCATAATGAGTCCGGCAACACGGTGTGACTCATCATGGATCGAACCATATCAAGTAGTGTTCGATTTCTCCGTTCGGACACACCATTCAACTGAGGTGTTCCAGGTGGAGTTAACTGTAGGGCAATCCCACAGTCTTTAAGGTGTTGATCAAACTCGTGAGAAAGATACTCGCCACCACGATCTGAACATAGTGTTTTAATCTTTCTACCCAATAGGTTCTGTACCCTATTCTGGTATTCTTTGAATTTCTCAAAGGATTCACTTTTATGCTTCATTAAGTAGACATAGCCATATCTACTTAAATCGTCCGTGAAAGTGATGAAATACCTATAGCCTTCTCGTGCGGTGATTCACATAGGTCCACATACATCCGTGTGTATGAGTCCTAATAGGTCGCGAGCGCATTCCAACACCTTTGAAGGAAATTCGAGTCATCTTACCGATGAGACATGATTCACACGTGCCAAATGATTGAAAATCAAAGGCCGAGATAGCTCCATTTTTGATGAGCCGTTTTACGCGTTTCTCATTAATGTGTCCCATACAGCGGTGCCATAGATACGTTTGATCTTTGTCACCAACCTTTAACTTTTTATTCATTACGTGTAATATTTCGGTGGTCTGATCTAAAACATAAATTCCGTTCATGGAGACTGCCTTGCCATAAATCATATCGTGTAATGAGAAAATGCAAGTATTATTCTCTATTACAAATGAAAATACAAGTTTGTCAAGTGCAGAAACTGAAATAATGTTTTTAGAAAGACTGGGTACATAATAGCGGTTATATAAAAATAACTCAAATCCGCTAGGAAGTTGGATCACATATGTTCCCCTTGAGACGGCAGCCACTCGTGCTCCATTCCCGACACGCAGTCCACCTCACCCTTTACGAGGGGTTCGATGTTTCGAGCCCCGCACATGATTACACAGATGAGAACCACAACCAGGATCTAGTACCCAAGTTCCGTAACTTGCGTGGTTAATCTCAATCATATGAATAAAAGTAGAAGAAGAAGACATACCAACGGGTTTAACGCGACCGCCTTTAAGTCCTCATGATAAACGGGACATGTACGCCTCCAATGCCCGGTCTTGTGGCAATGATGGCATTCCATGTTTTCATTCTTGCTCTTTGTCGCGCCTGATGAGGTGCTCGACTCACCAGGCCCACTCTTACCTGAACCCGACTTCTTAAACTTTGGTTTGCCTACTGCTAGGCCTGGCTGAACTTTGCCCTTGTTTGACACAACGAGAACATCATGTTTCATGCTCCCACTGAACTTCATGTCCTTCTCGGTCTGTACGAGAGGGGAGTGCAGTTCATGGGGGCTTTTCTTCAAATCATTCATATAGTAATTCGCTCTAAAGAGCGCAAAACCATCGTGGAGTGAATGAAGCATGCGGTCAATCACGATGTTCTCGCTGATTTTACAATCAAGCGTCTCCAGTCTCTCGACATTCTCAATCATGCTGAGAATGTGTGGGCTAACTGGTTGGCCCTTCTGGAGTCTCGCATCAAAGAAGCGAGTGGTATGCTCATAGGTCACGATTCTCGGTGCTTTCGAGAATTCCTTGGTGAGCGTGGTGAAAATCTTGTTTGCACCCTGGGCTATGAAGCGTTTCTGCAAATTGGATTCCATTGCAAAAATGAGTACGTTTTTAATCGCACCCGCTTCCATGACGAAGTCGCTATACGTGGAGACGTCGTTAATTCGAGTCGTGGGACCTGGGGCTGGTGGGAGGGGCTCAGTCAAATACTTGAGCTTCCCGTCAGCAGTGGCAGCATTCCATAATGCCGCCTCCCATTCCGCGGAGTTTGATCCATCATTCTTCAGTCTAGTAGACTGATTCATCTGATTCATAAAGATCCGAAGCCAGGACTCACGGTCCAATGTGGCACTTGGCATTGGGTCATCGAGGATGCCAGCCATTAGGTTATTAGCAGTTTAAAAAAACGTGATCTACGCTGAAAAAGAAAGAAAAACAAAAACGAAATAAGCAACTCATCGAGGTGATTTAAGTCTATTTAAAATTCATTTTAGACTCATTGCACTTGCATAATTGATCTCCCTCAAGAATGACACAAGTGATCCCAAGACTCAATTTCCGTAAATTGATAAGCCAACTGTTTAGCTAATTCTTCCGTAAGAACTCTTGGTCGATAGATTTCCGTAAATCCTATCTATAGTCCACCATGATCACAGGATCGTACGAGTGACCATAGCGTTGAGATAAAATAGGTCAATCGGTTCCAACTTACCCGACGTAGAAGGGGTCATATTATGCCTACCGACGAAGAAGGGACTCATTGGAGTTTGACCTATAAAGACCATTCTCAATTTTGGTTTATACGAGGAAGATCCCATCAACTAAGTTTGAATTCATTTTAAGTGAACGAATAACTAGCAACTGCGTGAATGAATTAATTTAGATGATGGCTTAAATCGTGTGACATATGAATGTCATAGAAAACTAACGCGTGACCTCTATATGAGTCAGTTTTCATACAATTATTAGGTGGTTTGGTTTTTAGGCGGAATATGATGCAATCTATCGTTACGATAAAATAAATAAATGAATGCAATACGTAAATAAAAATTCCTAGTGTGGCCTATCCTAGTAAAAAGAACATAATACAACTTTGGAATCCACCGTTGGACCCGAAAAGCTTGTCTTGATGTTCCATCTTTGTCCATGCAAATGAGTGAGCATCCGATCTCCATCTTTAGTCTTCTCAAAATTACAATTAAAATTTACAAAATATAAACCTATTTACATTCTAAATAAAAACTGTAATTAAAAGAAATAAAAAGGGAGATACGAGATCTCAAAATACAACCAAGACCGTGTTCCATCATTACGGTAACACGTTCTACTAAGGCCACACTAAGTTACAACCGTTTGCAAAAATAAATAAATACGTAATTAAAAGCATTCAAAATAATCAATAACGATAAATAAAATGCATTAACTAAATTAAATTTATTCGTGACATAATTCCGTAATTATGTTAAATTTAATCCAAACCACCTTTAATGATTAAAATTATGTGACAAAACTGCTTTAGTCAAGTTAATTTTAATCCGTGATAATCCGTTACTTTAAATCGTTTTAAAGTAACTAAATTGTTCGTGGGTGAACCGTTTCACTATCAAGCGAGTGCATAAATCAGTATTATGCAAAATTGGCCGAAAAAAAAAACAAAACAGATTTTTTTTTTTTCACTGCTGGGCGTGAACAGTACCCAAGATAAAAAAAATTTTTTTTTTTTTTTTTTATTTACTGAAATGCCGAGAGCATCAAAAGGCCCAAAAAAAATTAAACGGCTCAAAATCGTGAGCAACAAAAGGTCAAAAACAAAACGATTTGTTAAAACCCAATTGTAATTTAATCTAATCCGTATAGAATTGAAATTACAATTGAAACAACTTTAACATATTGCAATAATTATCGATTAAAATTACAATATGCAAAGAACGATTGAAAACATAACATCGTTTAATCTAGCAATAACGTGTGGCACGCAAATCAAGGCAAAAAAAAGAAAAACAGGCCGTGATTAACAAGAGGCCGCACGGTTTCAAAAGAAAAATTGCCGAGACAAAAAAATTTTGTGCCGCACGAAATTTTATGCAAACATTTTGATACATCTTTAACATATTGCAATGAATATCGATTACAAAACAATATGCAAAGATCAAAATGAAAAACAAAACAAACGACAACCTACACCGTGTAAACATGTCACGTTTCAAAAAAAAACGCAGCAATAAAAAAAAATTGCCGAGTAAAAAAAATGGCTGCCGCAACAATTTTTAATCAAAAATTCATCGATTCAAAATTCGTTTGATGAAAATCACATAGAAAAATTTACGTGGCCTCGCTCTGATACCACTTGAAGGGTAATATCCGTATAAAACCCTTTAATTATAGGATTATAACGCAAATTTTATATGCAATTTATTGTCATAAACGAAAAACAACAATGAAACGATAAAGATTAAGAATTAACCTTCGGTCCTAGTGCAAATTGGCAATGAGAGATCAAAGTAGATCTCCTCCTAAATGATGCACCCAAGATCGTCCGAGAAATGCCCTTGTGCTAGAATGAATCCTCTAATTGCCTTGCAATATTGAGAGGATTATTTTTGTGGGTTTTCTTTAGATGAGAGATCTAGGTTTAGAGAGGAAAATGTTCTCCCAAAACCCTAAATTTTTTGTCAAAATGAATTAGGTTGCAAAAGAGAGAAAATCCTCTCTTTTGTCCTCACTTGGCCGGCCAGCCGTGGGCTCTATTGGGAAGTGGGCTTCCACTTCCTTTTAGTTTTAGCTCATGGTCCGGTTCGCAAATCGCTAAAATGTATATGACGCGGTTTTGTTATAAATCGTCATCGGTTATCGGTTATTAAAGCATCAACTAATAATACGAATTAGTTGAAATATTAATACATGTCCGACAAAGACGATATTGTATAATTATATTCAATATACATTTAATTAAATATAAAACGCTTATATTCAATTTACGAATTAACTGCTTAATTCGCCTTAGCCATTATTATTTAATCCGTATTAAATAAAATATCTCAACATCACATTTTGACTAATTATTAGTCAAATAACTCGAATAACCGGTTAGTCAAATTTGGCATCTACATGACTGTATTTTCATACCGTCACATCTCTCAAACGTATCCTATAGGTGTGACTTTTAGGGACCAGTTGATCACCGCCATCTGTATGACAATAACGTCAAACTTATCTATCAAGCCAACCGTTATTGATAAATGTGGACCAACTGATAATGATACAAAAGTATACCCTTTGATCCTTTTAGAGATTTATAAGTCCTTGCACTAACTGTAAAGGACACCAGCCCCAACAATTAATATATATTAATTACTATACATTTTACTATTTAAGTCGGGTTAATTGTTGAGTCGATAATTACGTTAATTATTTTACTTGACTCGCGTTGTATCGAGCTAAGTGAAGTGAGACGGGTTTAACTGAACGAAGTCACATTAGCTAATTCTTTTAAAATCACGCGGACCCATGACAATTACCCACTTACCTAATCACGTTTACCCATGACCCATTTACCATTTAACCTAAACTTTTAACCTTTTTACCCTAGCTCTACACAACCCTACTCCCTCAACCCGCCTCCCTCCTTCATCTACACCAATCATCAACTTTCACGCAAAACGAGAGAGAGAGAGAGAGTATGGGTGTTGGCGGCGCAGCAAGGAAGGCTTTAGGGTGTTTGACGACGACCGTGGGTGGCCGTGGTGGCTGTGGTGGTGGCGAAAAAGGTAAGAGTTCAACCATTTCCTCTGATTTCGCATTTCTGTCGAGTTGATTGGTTGTTGTTTCGTGTCTTAGGGAGGGGATAAGGGTGGTTGGCGTCGGGGTATATGGGTAGGGTGGTTAGTGACGAGTGTAGTGGTGGTGGTTATGGTGGTTTTGGGTGGTGGTAGTGGCAGAGAGAGGTGGCGGCGACGGGGGGTAGCGGAGACGGGTTTTAAACATGGGGTTTTCAGGCGGTTTAGAATGGCTAGGTTGGGGTGGCACCACCGTGGACTAGGGGAGGTCGAGACGGCGGTGCCACCGGGTCCAGGTTCGTGGGCCGACGCCGAGCGGGTCGATGGTGAGTTGGCGGTAGGAGGTGTTGGCTGCGGTGGTGGTAAGGAGAGAACAGGAGGTGTTTGGTGAGGCGTGGTGGTGAACCAGGCCAAATGGCGGCGCTGGTTTGACTCGCCGGCGGGAGTCGACCCCAGTGGGGGTGGTCGTTGGTGGCCGGGTCAGTGTGGGGGATTGGGCTGGTGGCTGACACGGCCTCGTGGTGGCGCATGGGAGCGTGTGAGCGCGTGGGAAGGGGGCGGTGTTGATGACGGGTTATTTTAGTTTTGAAACGGGTTTTCATAATTTAAATCGTTATAATTCGTAATGGGTCGTATTCTTAGCTAATTAATTTAGTTCCCGAGTCTTCTAAATAATTTATTTAAGTTAATTCCCGAGTTATTTAAATAATTAAAGACGGGTTTCGAGTCGGGTTTGTTAAAAGAGAAAAGTTACTATAACGGGAAAGTTTCCATTTTAAGAAATTCTACTTTAGTAACTTCCTATGTTGGGAAGTTGGGTCAAATACTAATCGGGTTAATTAGTTATCAGTTGGGCATAAGTTTGGTGTCGGGATTGTATTTCGGGAAAGCTTCTATTTTGGGAGATTTCTATATTTAGTAGTTAGTAATTATAAATATTATAATTGTTTTAGGTGACGGATTCGTGAAGGATCGATAATCAAATTCGTTGCTTTATGTTCTGGACTGCTTGAACTGCTTAATTGGATTTGCTTGCACTTTGAGGTAGGGAAATACACTTGACCTATTATCATTGTTGGTGAATTGTGTTGACTTGATTCATGGTTGTTGATTTACGTGATGATTCATATACGGGAAGGTGTTTGACTGAATTGATTGCATTGAGTATGATATCACAACATCGGGTAACCGGCATGATTTCATGATTTATCAGTTCAGTGATTTATATATATTGTGTTGCATTAATTTCTTTTGAGCATTCATATGCATTGGAGATGGAGGATGTTGTGGTGGTGTGGTGTGGTGACGACGATGTTGTGATAAGGCCCAGGCGGGTTCTGCAGGACTTGCCCTGGTGTCCTCAACGCGAGTGCGGCGAGATCGGCTACGGTCGATATATATAGTCTACCGGGGATCGGTTTGGCTGGGTTGTCCGGGGTATGAGATATGAGATTTGAGTTGAGATGGAGGTGGAGGTGACGGAGGAGCATGCATATCATATTTTATTGTTTCATTGTTTTCCCTACTCAGCTTCGCGGCTGACCCTGTGTATTCGTGTACGCCTGTGATGATCCAATTATTGGGGAGCAGATTTACAGGTATTTCAGAGACTGATGGGAGCTGACCGGGAAGAGAGCTTGGATGACTGACTTAGTGCCTAGCCCACCTTAGTCTTATTAGTAGTTTTATCAGACTTTATCTTTTGGTCATATTTTTGGAGGCTTTGTTTAATTGCAGTTGTAATCTCACTATAAACATTTTAATAAAGTACTGTGTTTCTTTCCTTGTTATCTACTGCCTCGGGTTTCCGAGATGGTAACACCGTCATTTATCTGAGGAGTCCTAGTTCAGGCCCTTAAATAAGTGGGGGTGTTACAAAGTGGTATCAGAGCGAACGATCATCAGGCCTAAACCAATGAACCCAATGAACATAGGAAGAGTCTAAATAAAATGAACCCCAGGGATAGAACTGTTAGGAGCACACTAAGGTAAGGTATGAGTTAGGGGCTCCCTCACACCGAACCAGCGGCCCTCTCAGTTTGACCCGGAAACCCTGAGTGTATATGAGAGAAAGGGTAGAAAAGTTGCTTGAGGTTGAACATGAAATTCCTATATCATTGCCTAAGTGTTCACTGATTGATACACTGATTATTGCATAAAAGAGTTGATGTATACCTTGAGACCCATATATTCTAACCATTCTGCAGGACAACGCTACGGTAAGTATTTTGTATGAATGATGACGTGAGCATATGATGTTGTGGAAATGAGAAAATAAAATTTTCGAGTTCAGGTTAATAATCAATGAAGTGTTGTGGTAGCCGTGAGTATGAAAATAATTGCGAGTCGATGATAGTTACCTAGTTGGATGTTGAATGATGTGTTGATAGTACTATTATGCCTAGTAATATGCGGTTATGTGATCCCGAAGCCATGCTAGTATAGTATTGTGATAGTAATTAGAAACACTGTTCAATTGCATGTTTATAGTCATAGCAATCGTGATTTAGATGTAAGGAGTAGATCGAGATGCGAAAGGATTCTATGGGGTGGATGTTACGAAATACACAGTGTGAGATTTAAGTTAGGATGAGTAGTATCGATAGTATGGTTGTAAGAGTTTGGGACATAGAAAATGAACAACTTAGTGCTGAAACTTGGTTGTTTGATTGTACTTTTTAATTGACCTTACTGCCATTTCTTTTCTGTTTATTGCCTATGGATGACAATTTTATGAGAGATAGCCTTGGGAGTTAGTATTCATTCGGCGTTGGTTTCATGCTTACATGATATACGGATTAGGAGTAATAAATATTTTAGTGGGCTGTGGTCAGAAAGTTCCTGTGCAGTGATGTTTTGACCAACGATGTTGTAAAAATCCTCATTTAAATCGTATTAACAAATTTGGCATAATTCCAACTCCATCGAGCAGAAGATTCGTATATGTTTTCAAATTGATAAGTCACGAAAATTCTTGATATCTCTATATTAAATGGTAAGTTTTGCAAACTGACCCAAGTTTCGGACCAATTGCTGTCACATACTTGTTTGGACTAACTGAGTTGTAAAATTCCTTAAAAATGAAATTTTTGTGCTTTAGATCTAATTCTTTTTCCCCTGTGTTTTTAACTCTCCGTGTTTTATAGAAATAATATGAATCAAGTTTTAATCGAACGGTTATTTATTCGTGAATTTTGGAAGTTACAATGTGAATCAAAACATTTGAAATGTGCGTTCTATGTTGAATTCTCATACGATTGTTTGGTTAATTCATGAACCTTAGTAATGTGAATTTATAATGCTTTATATGACGAAAGTAGCACGCATGTTCAGTAGTTATATATCTTAACAAGTGAGAAAATTAAAACTTAGTTGATGACATTGTTGGCATGATAGCATGAGTAAAATTGGATAGCTTAATTTGATTCTTAATCGAGGGTGAAATGTTTATACGAGTCCAGTTGTTTGCATACTTCACATACATTTGGCATATTGTAATGTCTCTGGGTGTGCATCATATTTGCATAGTGGTCGGATATATATATAAATATAAAACTATATTGTCATATCTGGGTAGATTGATGGCGTTAAAAGTTAATTGATTGTTCTAATATACACGCATGAATAATTATAATAATTATGTCTAAATGTATACACATGGATGGTAGTAATGAGTATGTCTAAATGTTCACACATGTAGGATGCATCTGAGTTCTACTGTCTTTCATATGAGTTGTGTGCCCATAGTTATATTTATTACCTTCATCGCATTAAATTATTTCAGTTGGACCTACACCTATAACATGATAATAAACAGTGTTGTTATTCCTTATTGAATATGTTCGTTATTACAATGTCATGAAATGCTAAAGTGATTCTTGCAATTGTATGGGTGTGATATAAAGGAAACTGGTTGATATAACACGACAATTGGCATATCTATATTCTCGAGTCGTTACTATCAATTATATTATAATAAAGATTGTTATGATAACTATGTTGACAATTATAATATGATAACCCTTTGATGATTCACATGATATGCATTAGTTTAAATGATAGTCGTTATAGTTACGTTTAATTAAGCCTACGAGTTGCCTAATTATTCAAACCGTACAAATCAGAGAAGCTGTTCAAGTTGTTAATCTTTTATCATAGCTAGTGTTCTACAAAGTATATGATGGCAAATGTATATGTCTAAGTTACTTATACGATATCTTTTGTTTTGCTGAAAATGAGTATACTAAGTTGCTAGACACAATTGAAAGATATGATTGCTAAAATGTGAAACATATGTGGGATATGAAAGTGATGTTGTTGTTGTCATAGATCATATGTAGTACTTTTATTGGGAAATATGTTTTCAGAATTGATATCGTGCAAACAATTTTTATAATTTAAAATATGAATTATGAGTATGTTGTTGATTGCTTAAATTCATCGACCCAATTCGTGACCTAAACCAGTGAGTGAGTAAATGGTTGTACGGACATGTCAATAAGATCATGTGATTGTGAGGGATAGCAGTGGTAGATCTGTTTCCTGTGATATGTTTACAAATGTGAGAAGTTTTTAAATTGTTTTGTTGATTTTGCTCTCGCTCGTTCATAGTCTATAATTGATCATCAAATTTGTTTAGTTGTGAAACCATGTAAACCTTGGTTCCTTTCTTGTTATCCTTTTAGTTTGATGTAGCGTTTTTAAGTTAAGCATGAGCTAGTAATATATGTTACTTGTTGACAATCAGTTAATTCCTTAATAAAACCTTGTTTCGACCTTAGTGTTAATGCGCAATCTTTTATCATATGTTCTTTCTTGTCACATGTGGTTGATAATGATTTTGTTGCATGTGTATATGAAAATTGAAAAGAGGTTACGAGGACGTAACCCTGTTTCTAGTCGGGTAGGATTGTAAAATCTTAATGTTTATATTGCACTTGTTTGTAGATGGTAGTCTTGATCAAGTAGATGTTTCGTTGTGGGGTACCTATGCAAATGAGTTCTATATGCTTTACTCCTACTTCTGTTAGTTGGTTGAGGTGTAAAAGAAGAGTATAGTTAAACTACTGGTATTGAGTTATGAGTTGTGGGGCCTTTGTGCCGAGTTGCGTTTACGGTCCAGTGAGACCATGGTTATTGAGTTACTTGAGTCTGTGATCGGAATTTAGATGTAAGATGACGGTGTTCTCAGATGAATATTTAGTTGTTATACATTGGTGTTCTCAGGTAGTTATTAGTCGTAGTTAGTTGGGTTAAGTAAAGACGAGTTAAACTTCGGGACGAAGTTTACTTTTAGGAGGGCAGAATGTAACATTTCGTGTTTGTTATGTTAATTGATGTGTCAAAAGTGTGTGTTAACCGTGTTAGAAATGCGTGACGTCCGTATGTACGATGTACAATACCCTTATGTTGTTTAACTACGGGAGCGAACTTCGGGACGAAGTTCATTTTAAGGGGGGAAGACTGTAATACCCCGTGTTTTATATATTATCAATTAAACGGATATTAATATATATTAATTACTATACATTTTACTATTTAAGTCGGGTTAATTGTTGAGTCGATAATTACGTTAATTATTTTACTTGACTCGCGTTGTATCGAGCTAAGTTAAGTGAGACGGGTTTAACTGAACGAACTCACATTAGCTAATTCTTTTACAACCACGCGGACCCATGACAATTACCCACTTACCCAATCACGTTTACCCATGACCCATTTACCATCTAACCTAAACTTTTAACCTTTTTACCCTAGCTCTACACAACCCTACTCCCTCAACCCGCCTCCCTCCTTCATCTACACCAATCATCAACTTTCACGCAAAACGAGAGAGAGAGAGAGTATGGGTGTTGGCGGCGCAGCAAGGAAGGCTTTAGGGTGTTTGACGACGACCGTGGGTGGCCCTGGTGGCTTTGGTGGTGGCGAAAAAGGTAAGAGTTCAACCCTTTCCTCTCATTTCGCATTTCTGTCGAGTTGATTGGTTGTTGTTTCGTGTCTTAGGGAGGGGATAAGGGTGGTTGGCGTCGGGGTATATGGGTAGAGTGGTTAGTGACGAGTGTAGTGGTGGTGGTTATGGTGGTTTTGGGTGGTGGTAGTGGCAGAGAGAGGTGGCAGCGACAGGGGTAGCAGACGGGTTTTAAACAGGGGGTTTTCAGGCGGTTTAGAATGGCTAGGTTGGGGTGGCGCCACCGTGGACTAGGGGAGGTCGAGACGGCGGTGCCACTGGTGCAGGTTCGTGGGGCGACGGCGAGCGGTCGGTGGTGAGTTGCCAGGTAGGAGGTGTTGGCTGCGGTGGTGGTAAGGAGAGAACATGAGGTGTTTGGTGAGGCGTGGTGGTGAACCAGGCCAAATGGCGGCGCTGGTTTGACTCGCCGGCGGGAGTCGACCCCAGTGGCGGTGGTCGTTGGTGGCCGGGTCAGTGTGGGGGATTGGGCTGGTGGCTGACACGGCCTCGTGGTGGCGCGTGGGAGCGTGTGAGCGCGTGGGAAGGGGGCGGTGTTGATGACGGGTTATTTTAGTTTTGAAACGGGTTTTCATAATTTAAATCGTTATAATTCGTAATGGGTCGTATTCTTAACTAATTAATTTAGTTCCCGAGTCTTCTAAATAATTTATTTAATTTAATTCCCGAGTTATTTAAATAATTAAAGACGGGTTTCGAGTCGGGTTTGTTAAAAGAGAAAAGTTACTATAACGGGAAAGTTTCCATTTTAAGAAATTCTACTTTAGTAACTTCCTATGTTGGGAAGTTGGGTCAAATACTAATCGGGTTAATTAGTTATCAGTTGGGCATAAGTTTGGTGTCGGGATTGTATTTCGGGAAAGCTTCTATTTTGGGAGATTTCTATATTTAGTAGTTAGTAATTATAAATATTATAATTGTTTTAGGTGACGGATTCGTGAAGGATCGATAATCAAATTCGTTGCTTTATGTTCTGGACTGCTTGAACTTCTTAATTGGATTTGCTGGCACTTTGAGGTAGGGAAATACACTTGACCTATTATCATTGTTGGTGAATTGTGTTGACTTGATTCGTGGTTGTTGATTTACGTGATGATTCATATACGGGAAGGTGTTTGACTGAATTGATTGCATTGAGTATGATATCACAACATCGGGTAACCGGCATGATTTCATGATTTATCAGTTCAGTGATTTATATATATTTTGTTGCATTAATTTCTTTTGAGCATTCATATGCATTGGAGATGGAGGATGTTGTGGTGGTGTGGTGTGGTGACGACGATGTTGTGATAAGGCCCAGGCGGGTTCTGCAGGACTTGCCCTGGTGTCCTCAGTACAGTTGAGTGGCAGATCGGCTACGGTCGATATATATAGTCTACCGGGGATCGGTTTGGCTGGGTTGTCCGGGGTATGAGATATGAGATTTGAGTTGAGATGGAGGTGGAGGTGACGGAGGAGCATGCATATCATATTTTATTGTTTCATTGTTTTCCCTACTCGGCCTTCGCGGTGACCACCCCGTGTATTCGTGTACGCTGTGATGATCCAATTATTGGGAGCAGATTGACAGTATTTCGAGACCGATGGGAACTGGCCGGGAAGAGAGCTTGGATGACTGACTTAGTGCCTAGCCCACCTTAGTCTTATTAGTAGTTTTATCAGACTTTATCTTTTGGTCATATTTTTGGAGGCTTTGTTTAATTCCAGTTGTAATCTCACTATAAACATTTTAATAAAGTACTGTGTTTCTTTCCTTGTTATCTACTGCCTCGGGTTTCCGAGATGGTAACACCGTCATTTATCTGAGGAGTCCTAGTTCAGGCCCTTAAATAAGTGGGGGTGTTACACTTTCCGCCTCTTTTGTGCTGTTCTAGCGATTGGGGTACTCGGTCTCCTTAGTAGTCGAGTCTTGGGTGCGTGCTGTGCTGGCGCACGTCGAATCGGGATGTACACCCGAGAATCTGCAGATTTAGACTAGGACCGTATTATTATCGTAGTCCTACCCGGGGAAATTATAGTCTAAGAGTTATAAATGTCTTGCATTATTTGGATAGTTATTTTGGTCATATCTCCTTGAAATACGTGCTCGTGGCTAAGTGGTCGTGTCTGCTTCCTTGTCATTCTTCTCCATATATTTACTGTTGCTTATGCCTTACTTGTTTATTCCATCATCTCTCTTATCCGTGTTGGTTTAAACACGTATGATCGCATGTTTAGTTATAACTCGTTTCACTCATATCTTATCTAATATGATTATTCGTTTATGTTCTTTGTTATGTTCGTTTTGACATTTTGTAGCTGGGAGAACCTTGAGTTACTCCCCATTGACTGTGGCTTTCATGTTTACATGAATGACAGGTTTGTGAAGAGGCATTTGTGGGGTTTAGACGTGTGAGCTAGCGAGCACCTTGGACTAGTAGTCGTTTTATTAGGATTGTTTAGACTCACCTTGCGTTGTCTTGTCATTCGAGGGATATATTTTCCCTCACCTTGACTATCACGCTTGTATAATTTAAATCTTTATTTCCGCATTATTTAATTTGGTTTTAGTTTTTGATGAACCCGCGCTTTAAATTTTAAAAGTTTCAAAAATTTTCTAATTTCCGCTTGAGTTTATAAGTTATATTTTCCGCGTTATTGCGGAGGTTCATAGCGTCTACATTATAAATCTCATTAAAGGAATATAATAGGGATGTTTATATATTTATAATCCTCGTCAGTTGATTAACGTAAATCAATAACGGTTGGATGATTAGAGTTTGACGTTATTGTCGTGAGACAACGGTGATCAACTGATCCCTTTCGGTCACACCTAAATGAAGGAGCCCCAATAGAAATCTAATTAATTGTACATGATACAGTTTAATTAGCCCTTGATAATAAACTGACTAAAAGTTAGTCAATTGAGTTAGTTTAGAGAGATCGAATTAGGAACTCGGGCCGACAGAATTTACTATTTAATTATGCGATAATTGAATAATAATTTATCAGAGACAGGTTTTAGTAATTAATAGTTAATTTACTAAAATTGTACTACTTGACTAATGTGATTAGTGCTAGTACTTATTATATGTTTATGTACATAAAAAGTGTGTTATAAGACGAAAATAATCGGAAGACATTTTTATCATATAAGATGATAAAAAAATGAAAGTTTTATATGAATCTGTGAGACAAATTGTAAAAACAAAATGGACCCATTAGTGTATGGGTGTGCCGTGTAAACGGAAGGGAAAAGAGGGCATTGGACACAATCATTATACTTAAGCATGCCTCTTATTCTTAGCAAATTGCCTCCATACGTTTGTTGTTAAGTGCAATTTACCCCATTAACTTTTATCATGTGCAAATCAGTCACATATGTTTTTGTTTATGTGCAAATCAATCCTATTCTAATTTTTTGACATACTTACACTCAGAAAACCTGCCAACCTCATGACGGAAAATATAATAAAATAAAGGGTTATTTAATGAGAATACTCCAACCTATAGGGTTGCTTCTCATACTACAAACTCTAATTTAACTAGCAATATAATCAACTATTACACCCTTCCGCTTTTAATAGAATTGATCATTTATTAACTTGTAATAGCAGGTAAAAAAACCCTCACATTTTTCATTGCAGATGATCTTCATCTCCTTCCTCCTCCCTATTCTAAAATTTCCAAAACCTCAACTTCAAATTACCAAAAAATCGATAAAAACCCACAACAATCCTATTTAACCCAATTGAATTTATGACCATACAAACCCATAATACCAAATACCAAATCTCAACAGCTATACATTAAAAAAATAAACTATAGAGAGGTTTTATTGTGTTCATATCAATTCAGCACTATCACTGTACTCGCCCTTCTTCTTTTTCTCATTCTCACTCTCCTTAAAAACACTATAGTTGCAACAAATTAACCTTAAAAACAGTACAAACTCAGAATACCAGATCTTATGTTTACCATTAATTACCAAATCTGAGACAACTAACACAAAAAATTGTTCCATAACTACGTCGTTAACTTCGTCGCGCTTTCTGCTAATTCATATGCATAGAAGAAGATAGAGGACGAGAGTGAGAATGAGAAGAAGAAGGTTTCCATTGCAGCTTCGTCTTCTTTAATTTGGCGAATGATATGGTGTTTAAGATGTTCTTGTTGAGATTGTTGATGATGATTATATGAGAGAAGAAGTAGGCCACAATCAAGGAATTTAGGTTCGGGTTAGGGCTAGGATTCAGTGGAGTTGTGTCAGAGAAGCAATGGATTATGAGTGATGTTTGGAGAAAATCGAGATGATAAGCGAGATTTAATTAGCGGATGGTGATTTGGAATTGGGGACGAATGTGGAGGTAGATGATGATGAGGAGCGAAAGGAGGATGATGAGGAGCTAAAGAGGTTGGGGTAGATGATGGTCATATGAATGGAGATGGTAAAGAGGGATTAATTGGAGGAGATTAATGGGGTTTGGCATTCTGGAGATGAAAGACTATTAAAGGGGTTGGTGTTTTCATAACTAAAGTAAATAAAATAGGTGAAGGAGAAAAAAGGGAGGTAAAATAGAAATAAACCGCTTCAGCAGGTAGCCCGTCCACCTATTTTAGTAAAAGGAAATAAGTGTGAAAGTTAGGTATATTGGTAGTTAAAATAAAGTCCGGAGTATTTTAAGAAGCACCCCAATAGTTTGGAGTATTGTCATTAAATAACCCTAAAATAAAATAAAAATTTTAACCTAAAAAATCAAACAACAAAATTATTTCTCTTATTATACAGCACTAGTGAGTTCTCTTCCTTTGTGCTTCTTTGTCTGCTTCTACGTAGAACTCAATCAATGCTCTTCTGAAAGCCAACAATGGCCACTACTTCACAATCAGGTAAGTTTGTATAATCTTTTATTTATCTCTAAGTTTGTATAATCTTTTATTTATCTCTCTTATCTACAATTTATAATATTGAATAAATAATAAACTTTGATTAATTAGGGGAAAATTTGAGAGATATATGTAACGAATGACTATAGAATTAAGAGGAAATGAGAAATGAGGAAAAACATCATCTTCTCAAAAGAGTAATATGAACAATTATTAAGAACTAGGAAATGATTACATAATTAGTTTTATGCAAATGAAAAAAAAAAAGACTAACCATAGATGAATGTTGGATCGTGGTACATGCTCTAGTTTTGAGGAGAGAGTCGAAAATGGAGTTAATGAGAAAATTTGAACAACATCAATGGAGGAAAAATGGAGTTAGGAGAGATTTTATTAGATTAATGATTTTAGTTTTATTTATTAATGATTTTAGTTTTATTTTATTACAATTTCCGTCATAAGGTTTGCAGGTATAATGAGTGTACGTATGTCGTAAAATTAGAATATGGTTGATTTGCACATAAACTAAAACATATGGGACTGATTTGCACATGTTAAAAATTATGGGGGTTAATTGCACTTAACAACAAACATATGGAGGCAATTTGCTATTTTTGCCTTTGTTTTTCCCAATTACTTTTTCTCTTTTCTATGAGACTAATTATTACAAGCATGCTACACAATACTCAAGACCTCTCTCTCCCTCTTGTCAATATCGGCAACCCCTTACTCTATACATGAGTAATTGTTACTCATTTTTTCTATAACTTTTGTATGTGAAAAACTTATCTCTCTAAAACCTCTCAAAATCAATTAGTAAATTACTAAATGTTAGTAATCAAAAATTAATATTTACTAAGAGTTAGAAATATTAAAACTAATATTCAATGGTGCCCTAATATAATATCTAGTTAATATATATTAGGATTTGGGATACTTGTTCTTGGGTGCAACCTAAGGAGATCTTCTACTTTAGAGATTTGGTTTTGGAGGATCATCCTATTCTTTTAAGCTCAAAAACAATAATAAAGGAGTTCTTATTATACCCATATTTGATTCTATATCAATGTAAGGAAATGCGATTTTTTCTCTTATTTATATTAATGCTTTTATATTGAATCCATGTTACATAGATCATTATGTCACTAAATTAGAGTAATTTGGTAAAATAATTAGAGGAGTCTAATTAGGGTCTATGAATTTCATGTGGTATTAGAGATAGCTTGTATCATGCATGCTAATTTTGGGCATTTTATCATGTTATGAGATAACTAATAAAATTTAAAACAATTATGTTAGAAAAGGTTTTGGAATGAAATTTTTATTTCATGCATACCTACTGACCTTAAAATGGTTGTGGTCAAATTTGGTAATTTATGGAATTATTTGCTAATTATTATCATTTTTAATTAATACCGAGTCAATATTACCATATTTTGGTTAAAAGGTTAACTAAAACTAGTTTCATATTGATTCAGGCCATTAAAGTTTTATATAATCCCACATGCATGATTTACATATAATATATAAAATTTCATAATTTTTTATTGAGTTTTACATGGTTAATGATTTTTAATGGTTAAAAAGTCGATAAATTGGGATTATTATGTTCAAAAATATGTAATATTTTTTTATGGGTATGAGAATTTTTTTTATATTCCTAAATATATTTTAAAAGTTAAAAGTGAAATTTAAAAATTGATTTCACCTTTTTTTGATGTTTATTGGTTTTTATAAAGATATAAACCGATAAAGATGGATGTTTTTTATCCTCAAAACTTATTCAAAATTTTTTGTGAAATTTCGAATTTTTGGTTCCCTGGATATGTTCCATAATATATAAAAATTTTAATTAAATTTTTTTAATGGTTATAATTATTTTGAATTATTTCATAAAAGTAATATTAAAACCGATATAATTAGCAAATAATATCAATTCAAACTAATTAATTAACAACAAATTGGTGGGGAATAATTTTTGAGTTCTAAAATAGTTTATAAAAATTTTTTGAGCTTAAAAATGTTTTAAGTGTTGATTATTGATTTTTAAACAGTTAAAAATCGATTAATTCCACAATACCGAGCTATATACTTATGATTGTGCTAAGGGGCGATTTCGACATGAATTTACAACATTTTATTTATATTTTTATTGTTGAATGAATGAATGTCATTTATTTATTTATTTATTTATGCAATTTGTACCTAGTATGGCCTAGTTTATTTTTAATCTTTATTACCCGTAATGTAAGGGAATAACGATTCGTTTGTAATTTAATTGTGATCTCGTATCATCGGTTTGTAATTATTAATAGTCTATTTTTAATTAGATAAAATGTATAATAGATATCTCTATGTATTCATTTGTATCTATCTTTATTACTACTTACAATGAAGACCGGTTTAGACTCGAGACGGCGCCATTTAGGAAGAAGTTTCAAATCCCACAAGACGGCGTTTTTTTTTTTTTGGGAAGGTGTTCCAATGAAGAGGCAAGGGACCAAGGAGTTGGTTTCTGAATATATAATAATCTAGTTAATTTAATTAGCTAGGTGGCTATACTAGGATTTAATATTTTTCCATGTTTATATTTTGCTTGCCCATCATGCCAAAAACGTCGTACATGCAATTATTTTACGATCAATTAAAGGTTATTCACAATTCACCGACCTAGTTCACTTATAGGGAATTAATAACTAAATTGACAAGATCTCTCACATATTTAAATAATTGAGATAAAAGCCTTACCAATTACTAACACCTATGAATCCCGTGTTCATTAGTGCACCACGATCGTGGACCTTTTTACCTCGAGTAAGTAGGGTGATGAGATCACATGCCAAAATTGGGTTGGACTCAACGGGAGAAGAGTTGTCCCTGGGCTAAGAGATGGGTTTAGTTGAAATCCGTCAACCGAGATTTTTAAGGGTAGAATTACGCAAAATGTTGACTTACTGTTTTTACATAAAAGTTGTCATAACATGATCATTTTTGTCTAAGAACGGATCTCGGAATCATTTATATAATTTCGTGAGGGATTATTATATGAATGCTAAAACTTGATAAAATAGTTTTACAAGTAAAATTTAAAACAATGAATACCTATATTTCCTTATTTTAATGTAGTGTTTTTAATTCGCAATGACAACACCATCTTCCACATCTCAACTTGGAAAAGACTCATGGCTAAGGTCCTTAATGGAAAAATATATTTTGAAAGATGATGGAAGTAATTTCGTCGAATGGGAATCGATTATCAAAAGCGCCGCGATATCTGATAATGTGCTCCGCTATTTGGTTGAACCTCCTCCTTCCGAACCCGGCCCAAGGGCTACTACGGCTCTACGGTACTACTCTTTAATCTAATGTGAATTAATAAATAAATAATTTCTCAAAAATATCGGGTATTATATTCTACCCTTCTTAAAAAAAACTTCTTCCTCGAAGTTTAAAGTCTCCCTAAATGAACTCGACTCAAAATGTACTTGACTCGTGTTAACACTTCGTAATTCAACACTTAACAACCTATATGAATGCACGACTTTACTGAAAAATAGTACTAAGACGGTAGAATATTTCGTCACCTCTCCCTCCCCCACTTCATCTCGTATGTTCTCTTTGTCATCCTGATGGTTGTTATCCTGATCGGCGGTTATATTTTGTTTAGGGTAATTTTGGGCCTGTCTCCCCTGGGGTAACCACATGTTCGCTATTCCTTTGCCTCCCCCCCCCCCCCAACATGTGGTCTTTGCATGTCTCTTTAGTGCTGATTTTTCTTTGCATGTCGCCTTTGTGGTCTTGTGTAGCAGCTTTGGGCTTCGTCAGTTTATCTGAGGCCTGATTATGTTAAGGATAGTGGGTACTCGTTTCATCAGTGTCTCTGTTTAAGTCTCAGTTTAAGGCTGAATTTTAGGTATTGTGTTATTGGGTGTCCGTCGGGTTTCTTTGGTACTAAGGGTGGTTCTCTTCCCGAGTTGTCTTGGTCTCAAATTTGTTTCTTTGTGTTTCAGTTTGGATCGTGTTTTTTTAGGTTGGTTAGTGGTGTTAAGAGGGTTGAATGCGATTGTTCTCCATCAAATTCAATTACGTATTTATTTTACCTTTCGTCATGTACTTCCAAACAAGCTCCCTATATGGAAGACTCTGTGTTAGTATTATGAGTAGTAGTAGAACTGACTTTTCTGTTATGGTGCTGACGATGGATCCGGGATGTGTTGAATACTCCCTAGAATGGCATTTTTGGTTTTTATGCCACGTGATTGGTTGAGGGAATTTCCTCGGCCCATGTTGTTATTCTATTGGCTTGATTTCCTAGTATGTCCGTCGTTTGCCGCTTATACTAGATCAACTAGATGTAGGAGAATTTTCTCCATTGGAGCATACTGAAGAGGAAAACTATTGAGCATCAGGTGACCGTCAGTTAGGGGATTCCTCTAGTTGTCATCCGAAAGAGTTCAATGCATTGTCGTAACTTAGGAGAGAAACACAATAATTGGTAACCAATGTAGTAGAGGCGTTATCTCTCTTAGGAAAGCACCTAATGTGCTTCGACCCAGACCATAATCTTCTAAACTCTCTCTTTAATTTTTATTGGTTATATTTTCCTTATCGCATATCATTTTTATTGTTATTATTTGGTTTGTGATGTTACAAGTAAACCTGGCAAACAGGTCAATCAGGTCGGGTCAATTCGGGGTTTAGCTATTTGGGTTTGCAAGAATTGGGGACGGGTCGGGTCATTCGGGTTCGGGTCATTTTCGAGTCAACTATTATCAAGTTATTTATTGATAATCAGTATACAACAATAAACATTTTGATCGGACTATACCAGGTCCTGGTCAAATTTGAGCGCCGAGTTGGGTTATTCGGGACGGGTCGGTTTTGCAAGGTTTAATGACAAGTGTAATCCTTGTAATATTATTTGATTTTATTCTCTTATTATTGTTAATGATACATATAATAATATTTTTCCTAGTTGGTTCGCCCCTTACTTTTACTATATTATTATTATTTTAGTAGTATAGTCGGGCAAATGATCATAAATTTACTTTGATAAGCACACGATTTTGAGGCCGTCACTAATCAAAACCTCGAATAGAACATTGGCTATGTCTTGCTTGTTAGTAGCGAAGAAACGGTAACAATGATGAACAGTAAAACATAAATGACTTATATTAGTATTACTATACCGCGGCTAAACACTACTGACTTGAAACTATTACGACATGACTGTGGTGCAATTGTTTAACGCCGGTAGTTTTCCAAGGTTAATGCAATTACGCAGGAGCACCCAGACACGTCCACTCGTGGTAGAATGCTTTGAAATGAACACTAACAGTTTTCCAAGACTAGAATTTTTGGGAGAGTGACAAATTATGATTTGAATGAATATAGTATTTTTCGTGTATCCAACTATCTGAACACAATGTAATTTATAGAAGGAAATGGAATAAAAAACGCTCTTGTTGAGGTGTTACAGACTACAGTAGCAGTAATTGAAGGAGCAATTGTGAGAGTTTATTGCGTTAATGACGAGATTATGAAAATCATATAAATAAAACTACCCAAAAAAGAGATGTTACAATGTATATGGTCAAAATTTTACAAGAGTCGACAGGCCCAAACACACTCAACCCTAAAAAGAGGCTCTTGTTCGCACCGCAGGTGCTCCACCCAAAAACTAAGACTACCGGTGAAAGACCAAAAGCCGAAGGACTGTCACGTACTCCAACTTTGCTTACTTATTAATTGGGAAATATAGCAAATTACACCCATAAGTTTGATACCACGTGCAATCAAGCCCCTTAACTTATAAATATAGCAAATCAACCCCATAAGTTTCTCTTAACGTGCAATTAACTACATATCTTAGTTTTAAAAATAAAATTTGCTAATTAAATATTTTACTATTATTGAAAATTAAAATTATTGATTAGATTTTAATCCTAAAATTTTTGTTTATTAAAAAACATGTTCATTTTTTTTTGTTTGGTGAAAAATGTTCCTAATATGAGAATTGTTAATGATGTTACAATGAAAAGTTATATGACCAAATTTTTGTTTATACTAAAATTTGTTCGCATTTTTCATCGAATATGTAAATAATATATTTAATTACTTAAGAAATATATTTATAATTGTTTTTAGGGATAATTCACGTGGTGCCTCTGAGGTTTGGCTTAATTCACGTGGTACCCCTGCGTTTAAGAATGTGCACATGGTGCCCCTGAACTTTCAGTTTAGTGCACTATTTGCCCTTTGCCATTAACGGTGTCAAATATTAAACGGCAGTAGGTTTGGGGGGAAAGTTAGTTAAAGCCCAACAACCTTTTGAATTTCCAACTAACTAAAATATGCAACTAACTATAAGTAACTTATTTGACTTTCACCAAATACCCCTGAAGTTTGAGAATTATGCACCAAATACCCCTGAAATTTGAGAATTGTGCACGAAATACCCCATGTTACGAAAGACCTATAAAGGTCAGAACGGCTAGCTAGAAAAGTAGCCGTTGGACTGAAGTTATTGCATATAAAGAGAATTGATGTTAAAATTGAGAGCCTAAATCATTGAGTGACTCTTAAAACACTACCACAAACATAGTCCTACTATAATAATGCAATCATCTAACTCAAAATCTAATTCAAAAGGGGTGCAAATAGATAACAAAGATATCCCTACTATAATAATGCAAAGAATTCCTAGAATTACTAAGAGAAAAGAGATTTATATTCCACATTATAGGTCAAGAGTCACTAAAACTAATGCTTTGAGGCAACTAAGATAAGGATAGGGAGGGGTAAGAAAAGGGTGAGCCAGTTAATTTGGGCTTGGATGAGGATGAACATATGAAGAGATTGAGGAATTTGATGAAGATTACTCTGTCACTGATGAAGAGAGTGAAGGGGATGAAGATGGTACCGAGGATGGTTGGATGCCATGATGTTATATAATGCATGAAGGTTGTTTTAGATTTCAGAAATCTCCATTTTTGATATCACAATGCTAGTACACTTACTTCATTATAATTAGATCTTAAATTAGATGATTTCATTATTATAGTAGGAATATGTTTTTAGTAGTATTTTAAGAGTGACTCAATGATTTGCGCTCTCAATTTTAACATCAACTCACTTTGTATGCAATAACTCCAGTCCAACGGCTACTTTTCTAGTTGTTACAGGTGTTTTTACGTAACAGGGGTATTTCTTGCACAATTCTCAAACCTCGGGGGTATTTGGTGCACAATTCTCAAACTTCAGGGGTATTTGGTGAAAGTCAAATTAGTTACTTATAGTTAGTTGTAGATTTTAGTTAGTTGGAAATTCAAAAGTTTGTTGGGATTTAACTAACTTTCCCCCCAAACCTGCTGCCGTTTAATATTTGACACCGTTAATGGCAAAGGGCAAATTGTACACTAAACTGAAAGTTCAGGGGTACCATGTGCACATTCTTAAACGCAGGGGTACCACGTGAATTAAGCCAAACCTCAGGGGCACCATTGTTTTTATAATAGAAAACAATAGGTTTTAGTTAAAAAAAATGATAAAAAAAACTTAATTTGTGCTTAATTGCACATTTTTAAAAAGTTATGGGGCTAATTTGCTACAAGTGAAGCTGATTTACACATAATTCATAAATTATGGGGGTAATTTATTACATCCCCGCTTATTAATCCCTCTATTTCATTTTTTCTTCCACATTTCCTTTTGGGATAATTTCTTTGATTTATTGCACTTCTTCCTCTTTTTGTTTTTTTATTCATCTGTAAAGCATATGGTCGACGTACTTTATCCATTTAACACAATTTCCCAAGAAACGCTATTGCTAAATCCCACACGCTAGTTTGCTTAAATCCAACGCATTTTACCCTAATTTTCCATAAATGCCCTTTGTAAAAAAAATTTAAAAAGACCTCTAAAGAATTAAAATGACTTATATCTCTCTCTAAACCTAACCAATACCTTCATCGTTCGACAATATTTGATCGTAATTCGCACATATCAAATGTAAGTTCGTTGTTTTATCGGAAATTTTTTATTAAGAGCTGTCTTTTAATCGATTTAGTTGATGTTTTTTTAATTAAAAAAGGGTTTTTAACAATTAGTCTGATCTCTCTGCTAATGTGTCAGAGTCGCGTCTATTATTCATGAATCTTGTGTGTATCCGTGTATCATTAGTCGTGTTGACTCAAAAGCGCTGCAAAAGGAGCACCTTGAAGCAACATAGACAGTAGAAACTTGAATGCAGAATGTGCAAAGTTCAGTAAAACACAAAATAAGTTAATTGCATATCCCGAAAGGGATTCAAGGCGATGAAATATCATCATCGTTGTTGTTGTTGTTGTTATTATTATTATTATTATTATTATTATTATTATTATTATTATTATTATTATTATTATTATTATTATTATTATTATTATTATTATTATTATTATTCGATATCGCAGTACAAATTTCCATCTCCATGCATGATAAGACGGCCCTTACAAAAAAAGGGTTTTTTTGTCAAACATAACCTTTAAAAAACTTTTTTTTCTAAACACCACCTTTAAAAAAAAAGTTTGTCAAACACAACCTTTAATAATTTTTTAATTGTCAAACACGACTTTTTGGCCGCTTGCAATGGGATGACTTTCAGTCTATATTTGAGATAGAAAACGAGGTCGGTTTGAGGTGTTCTTGGACTTGTTGGAAAGGTAGGAGTACAGACTTTCTAGGAGTTGTCAAAACGGGGGGCCAAAGGTGGCCTTATGTGGGGTCAATTGATGCATAAAGTAAGGCTGGTCAAAGAAAGGGTTAGAAGTTTAGGTTTACAGTGGGTTGTTAGAGTGGTTTTCGAGGGTATTTTAATGGGGTTATGACATTTTGTTAGGTCTGAAATTTGGTATGTAGATTGAAGGGAGTGCAAGGTATATCGTAATTGTGTTATTTGTGGTGTCCGTTGGTTGTAAGTGGTGGTTCAGGGGAGTAAATTGGCCCACGGAAAAATCCTACTTTAACTTACTTCAACCCCATGTGACCAGCCTTACTTTATACACCAATCTACCCGTTATAAGGCCTTCTTTGACCACCGTGTTGACAACCGCTGGAAAGCCTGTACTCCTACCTTTCCAACGAGTTCAAAAACACCTCAAACCGATCTTATTTGCTATTTCAAACATCAACTAAAAGTCACCCCATTACAAGTGCTTAAACTTTGGCCAAAATGTCGTGTTTGACAAAAAAAATTTATTAAAGGTTGTGTTTGACAAACTTTTTTTTTAAAGGTAGTGTTTGGAAAAAAAAAAGTTTTTTAAAGGTTGTGTTTGGCAAAAAAAACCCACAAAAAAAAATTACAATTATAAGCAAAATCTCTCTACAACTGTATACAAGGTTTATAATAAGAACTCAAAAAAATGGAAAAAAATAAGAGTAGAGGGTAGAAGATAGAAGGGAAAGAATGCTAACTTGGCGGTCGATCATCATTATCCGACTTTCAGTCGAGACCATCTTCTTTGGTTACAAGTCGAGTTATACTTATGGTGGTCGACTGGTAGTATCAGACGCGTACGGGTTGAGTGCGGCGACCTAGTGCAGTGAAGGGTTGTGGCGGCGTCGTTTGCAGGGAGGGGTTGTGCCGGCGCCGGAGTAGGGAGTGTGGTGGGAGATGCTGGTGAAATTGATTCTCAAATTTGGGGGTTTTTTCATTTCTCTTGTTTCTCTCACTTGTTTCAATCTTGGTGGATTGAGAAATGAAAAGGGTACATTTGAAATAAGGGGAAAAGTGTGCGGGATCTGAGTAAAATGATGTGCGGGATTTAGCACGTCCCTTAAGAAAAGAAGCAAATGAACAAAAAACCACAAATATGTGAAACAACCTATGAAAGTAAATAAAATATTGTCCACTTGCCACATTATCCACCACTTGTTCAATCCTTTCCAAAAATAAAAATAATTACAAATGAACAATACACCCCCAAAATAAAAATTAGGGATATTCTACGGTGTATCTCTGAGTTTTTCGTTTTTCTAAATTGTACCTCTCTTTTTTTTTTTTTTTTTAATTCTACATTGTACCCTTAAATTTTTTACTTATTTTTCCATCATAATCTCGTTTAACTCTCCATTAACTTTATTACTATCAAACGACCGTACTTTGACTTTTATTCTGACTTATTAATGTTGTATCACCATTCTATATGAGAAACATCACAAACCAATTTTAATAAGCACCAACTACTATAAAAAACATTTTATAATTCATGACATGGTAATGGAGATTTTTTGAACTTTTAGTTAGTTTCGTATACTATTTCTTGGGCTAATGAATAATTCGGTGAACTAATAAATAAATGAATAGGTTATGGAGTAATTGGAATAATAAATAGACGATTTAATAGGTCATTTAAGAAACTAAGTTATCAAAGACAATAAATAAGGTCATAGTATAAAATAATGTATAAAGTTTAGGGGTACACCATAAAATATAAAAAAATGAGAGGTAGTACTTAGAAAATCGAAAATCACGAGGGTACACGCTAGAATATCCCTAAAACTAGATAACAATTTATGGGGAGAGAGGAGTATGCCATTTGAGAAATGAAAGAAACCAATGGAAGGAAGGAGTAATATTAACTAGTTACTGCCCTTTAATTTACAAAATTTGTGCAATACTATAATCATAGGTAGAGTATTACTGCTATTACAATTTACAGAAAACATCCCAAATATAATCTACGTTGCAAATTCACAATATAATCTACTCTGTTTACGCTACTGACTTACTATATACATACTAGTATACTACTCGTAGTATATACAAAGTACAATATACTGCCGTAGTTCCATTACTATATGCAGACGAACAGACCAGCAGACTGCAATTTGCAAATAATCATTGTCTCAAAGATGAGCATCGAAGATCAGGACATGACGATCCATTCCAAGGCGTACACTCGCTACTAATCGCGATATCACAACACTTGCACTGAAGACCAAGTGTCATGGCAAACCTGGTATACTTGACATTTTGAGATTCACTTGTATGTCGATCAAGGGGTGGTGAAGGAATTAACCTGGCGTCGACAAAACTCGAGTTTTGACTTGGACAAATAATAATCACCAAAACGATGAGTAATTGACATAAGATCATTTGTCGTCGATGACATAAAGCCATGCCTTCAAATATTGAAGTTGTATGTAAGTAGACAAAAGAAAGAGTATATATAATTAAGTAATGGTGTTAAGAAAGGCAGGTAGTTATGCGAGACTTTTATAGGAAAAATGTTAACCAAATAAGAAAACTTGTAGTAGGAATATAATCTAGAAGAAGACTAAAATGTTGGGTATCTTGTTCAATGAGGAAGCACCTGATCTGACTACTATATATATTAAAACAGCGTAGAAACAGCCAATTATTAAAAACAACGGGTGGGTCATACTTCTGGAACCTTATACGAGTATACGCATGACTATCTAGATGAATTACTCCGTGTATAAAGTATAAACAGGCCAAATTAAAGGAATCTGGGACTTTGGAGTTGTATTTGGGTTATTCGGCTTCTTGGGTTGGAGTATGGCCTGGGGCTGACCACGTCTTGGCTTAATAATTGGGCTCGGATGACTGAATTCGGATTGATAATTACAGGGTTGTCCACACTCCACAAATACTTTCTTGCCGTCGGCTTTTTTCCCAACTGTTTTATGTACAAGTACATGATTTATTCAATCATATAAATGATTATTTATGTCTAAACCTGGTAAATGGGTCAATCAGAATTAGATCTAGTTAACATGTTATGTAACATGTTACATGTGACAAATTTGACAAATGACAAAATAAAATGGATTCTCCATTTTATACCTAAAACCGAAAATATGGGTGAGTGTATAGTTTATATTGTGTTATTTATTTTTAAATGGAAACACAATCATAACACTAGGTAGTAGGCTTGCATGCCTAGTCTCTTGTGAAGAGCAAAAATGAAAGCTATTGGGCAACCTACCCAAAGCCATTTTTTCGGCCAAAATGAAAAGAAAAGAGAGGGTTTTCTTTTTCCAATTAATTCATTCATACAACAATATAATTTTCTAGTGTGAGAAAATTAATATACTCTCTACATATTGTGAAATCTAGAGAAATAAAATCTCACAAAACACCACCTCTTGACCGAAATTTTCAAGAGCCAAAATACAATTTATTTTGTGTCAATTTTATTGTAAAACTAATATTATTACTAGATCTAAATAGTATTGGTTTATTAAGATGTATTCTTTGGGTATATGATTTTGGGAGGGATTCTACATTTGAGTCCTTGTTCTTCCATTGAGGAAAGCACAAGAACAAAAGAGAAGGAGATCTCTTTTGTGCCCATATGAACCGAAATCACAATGTAAGAACATGATTTCTCCTCTATTTTATCATTTGTTTGCATGCATAAAATCCATATTTAATTTTATGACAAATTAATTTATAACATATATGAGTATGTTTATGTATAAAGATCTACATTTCCTTCAATCGGTATCAGAGCCACGGTTGTTTGCATGCAAATCGGTTAAAAGTTTTTCCGAGTTATAAGAATAACATATAAAACTTGTAAAATTTGTGTTATTATGATATATCACGAAATTAATTCATACATGTTAATATTTCTGGTCCTAAAATGTTTTAGGATATTTTGGTTAATTTTTCGGATTTTTATTGTTCATATTATACAATAATGGCATTTAAATATGATTTTATGAGTAAAAATGTCATTTTCGGTCTAAAATTAGCTATACTTCGAATTTTCCATTGATTTTTGGATATATTGTCACATATATTATTTTGATATAACCTGTAAAGTTTCATAATTTTTGGACTTGTTATGCTCGAAAAATGGATTTTTCATTATTAAATTCGGATTTAGGTGAAAAATAGGTTAATATGAGTTAAATTTCGAATCTGGTCATAGAAAATTAATATGTTGTCACATGCAATTTTACAAGATGTGTGTACAATAATTGGCTATAAAGAAGTCTTTTTGCATGATTTATGGATTTTTGAAGAAAAATAGCATAAATAGTGACATTATTAGTGAAAAATTAATAAAACATAATCTATGACTTAGGAAAAACGTCTAATGTTGCATTTTATTATCTTTTTCAGATCTAAAATTGAAAAGTTTATGAATATAATTTTTTCCATGTTTTTATGATTATTTTATTAAAAATCGATAAACCGCAACATTGTTTTTCGGGAAAAATTTCGAAATTTTTAACCTAAGATTTTGAACATTATGAGTGTCATGGTATTTTTCCAGAATGTTCATGAGTTTAAATTTCAAATTTTGAATTTATTTGAAATTTTGTGATTTATTTGAAGTTTATAGCTTATTTTTGTAATTTTTGGTCCATTTATGAACAATTTTATAAAATATGGGTTAATTATGGTCAAATTATTAGTGAAGACTAAATTTTGAGTCCTAAGAGGTTAGGGTAATTAACTTATGCATAAATATGAGTTTATGTATTTTTGTGATTATAAAAATGTTGAAATCACGCAAATCCGTAAAAACCGAGTAATATACGATATTGGCTAATTAAAGGCGATTTAGCATAAAATTGGGCATGTTCATACATATTATAATGCTGCATTTTTCTTTATGATTGTCATAATTTTAATTTATGTAATTTTGAATTATGTAATTTTACTTAGTATGGCCTTAGTTTTAATTGGTATTTCCCGAAATGTATGGGAATATCGATTCGGTTGTAATTTATTGTGATCTCGTATCACCGTTTTGTAATTTAATAGATTTATTTTATTTTAGTTACAAATGTATAATAGGAAATTATGTAATTTATTATGTAATTTTATTTATCTCGGAGTTCCCAAAGACGGATTTCTTCAAGATGTCGATACATAAAGACGGTGTTACCTCGACATGCGTGCCACAACCGAAGTTCAAGGGACCAATGGAGTTGGTTTCCGAATATGTAATAGTTAAATAGTTTTTCTATTTTAGGAAAGGCCATACTAGGATTTGTTTATTTTTATGCTTGCATTTTATTTTATGTCGCATGCATCGCTAAATCGCCATAAGTAAAACATGCATTATCTTCTTATCGAGTTCGTCGACCGTGTCAAATATAATTATCGTAGTTCACCGCTTTAGTTCACTTAAAACGTGATAGATAATAATTTGACATGACCTCTCGCTAAAACAATTAATTGAGACATTGTAATACCCCGTATTTTTATATAACCAATTAAACGGATATTATTATATATTAATTATTATACATATTATATTACTAATTAAGTCGAGTTAATATTGAGTCGATAATTTCGTTAAGTTATTTTACTTAACCCGCGTTGTATCGATATAAGTTAATTGTGACGGGTTTATAAGAATTCGAATTATGAGCTAACCCATCCGAGTTGGCCCATTAACTGCTCAAACCCATTTAACCCTAAGCCCAACTAAACCCTAACCCTAACCCTAACCCTAATAATACCCTAACCAACCCGCCTCCCTCATTCCTTACTCCCTCAACCCGCCTCCTTTCTTCACCAACACCAAACACCAGCTTTCACGCAAAACGAGAGAGAGAGAGTGAGCTTGGGGTGTTGGCGGCGCAGCAAGGAAGAGCTAGGGGCAATTGTCGACGACCGTGGGTGGCCATGGTGGCTGTGTGGTGGCGGAAAAAGGTAAGAGTTCAACCTTCCCTCTGTTTTGTTTTTACGTCGGGTTGTTGGTGGTTGTTGCGTGTCTTAGGGAGGGGATAAGGGTGGTTGGTGTCCGGGTATTGGTAATGGGTGTTAGAGACGCCCCCTGTTGGTGGCGGTTAGGGTGATTATAGGCGGTGGAAATGGCGGCTGGAGGCTTTGTCGACAGAGACAATCAAAACGGGTTTGAGTGCAGGTTTCAGGCAGGTTAGACGGATAGGTTTGGGGTGGCGCCACCGTGGACTAGGGGGAGGTCGAAACGGTGGTGCTATGGTGTCTGTGTGCGTGGGTTGGCAGCGAGCATAATGGTGGTGATAGAATAGTGTACTGTTGATATCAGTGGCGGCTATGGGGTTGCAAAGGTGGGCTGTTGGTGGCGGCAACCCCTGCTAAGGCGGCTTTGGCGCTACGGTTCGACTCGCGGCGGCGATCGACCAGGTGGTGGTTGTTGGTGGTGGGGTCGAAGTGGGCAGCATGCCTGGTGGTTGTCGCGGTGGTTCAGGCGGCGCGTGAGGAGTTTAGGCGAGTGAGAAGTCACGGGTTGTGGAGTCGGGTTTTTCGAGTTGTTTTTATGTTTGATTCGGGTTTTCTTAATCGTTTAAATTCGTTAATCTTTTATTTATCATATTCAGTTAATTAATTTAATTCCCGAGTTATTCAAAATGTTTAGAGACGGTTTTGAGTCGGGATTGTTAGAATTGTTCAAATGCTTGATTCGTTTCATCGTATAATTCGTTTAAATCCTCTAATTATCGTTTTGGTTTAAGTTCCGAGTTATTTAAAATAAAATAATAATTAATAATAATTAATTAATTAGAGACGGGTTTAATAGAAAAGTTACCATATCGGGAAAGTTTCCATTTTAAGAAATTCTACTTTAGTAACTTCCTATGTTGGGAAGTTGGGTGAAATACTAATCGGGTTATTTTAGTTATCAGTTGGGCTTAAGTTTGGTGTCGGGATTGTATTTCGGGAAAGCTTCTATTTTGGGAGATTTCTATATTTAGTAGTTAGTAATTATAAATATGATAATTGTTTTAGGTGACGGATTCGTGAAGGATCGATAATCAGATTCGTTGCTTTATTTTCTGAACTGCTTAATTGGATTTGCTGGCACTTTGAGGTAGGGAAATACACTTGACTTATTATCGTTGTTGTTGAATTGTGTTGACTTGTTGTGTTTCATATGACCAAGCTGTGAACGTTGACTTGATTCGTGGTTGTTGATTTACGTTATGATTCATATACTGGAAGGTGATTGATTGAATTGATCGTATTGAGTATGTTATCACAACATCTGGTAACCGGCATGATTTTATGATTGATCAGTTCCATAATATATATATTGTGTTGCATTAATTTCTTTTGAGCATTCATATGCATTGGAGATGGAGGATGTTGTGGTGATGTGGTGTGGTGAAGATGATGTTGTGATAAGGCCCCGGGCGGGTTCTGCAGACTTGCCCTGGTGTCCTCGGCCTACGAGCCGGATCGGCTACGGTCGATATATATAGTCTACCGGGGATCGGTATGGCTGGGCGTTCCGGGTTATGAGTTATGAGATATGAGATATGAGTTGAGATGGAGATGGAGGTCGGAGGAGCATGCATATCATATTTTGTTGTTTTATTGTTTTCCCTACTCAACCTCGTGGTTGACCCTGTGTATTCGTGAACACCTGTGATGACCCAAATATTGGCGAGCAGACTTGACAAGTTAAGAGATAGGACGGGAGCTGGATGGGCGTGAGACACTAGATCAGACGACTTAGTAGCTAGATCATCATCTAGAAGACTTTCACTTTTATTTATGTTAGTTCTTGTAATTTGACGTAAAGAGGTTTTGTAATAATTAAGTTAAAAATAATTACATAAATTGCCTTGGAGTTTAATTTGTTATTCACTACCTCGGGAAACCGAGATGGTAACAGTCCGGTTTATTAGGGAATGTCTTGACGAAGGCTTCTTTTATAAACCGGGGTGTTACAGACATAGCCTTACCAAATAGTAGAAACCATAAAAACCTATTTCGTGAGGGAGTGCACTCGGCCACACCGGGGTACAAACCTTGTTACGTAGGGGAAGTGGGTGATAAATGTCTATCCACCGAATTCATGTTGATAAGGGTTTCATCGGCCACACCGTGCCCAAGTTAATGTGGGTTTGGATCATGGACTCATTTATTCGAAATTTGGATTGAACTCAACAAAAGTTTTTCGATAAGGGTTTTATCGGCCACACCGTCCCCTTGTTGAATGTGTTTTGGGCTAAAGATATATGTTAATGTAATATTATCGACCAAGAGTTCTAAAAGTAGAATCGATTAAAGCGTCAATCCACCGAGTTATATTGATAAGGGTTTCATCGGCCACACCGTGCCCAAGTTAATATGAATTTGGGTCTTGGAATCATTTATCATAGTTGGGTAGAGGTCACTATGTAAATGCTTTACTGGTTATTTACAAGTATTAATAAAACGATAAATGTCAAGTTTTCCATTATTCCGTTATCATATTGTTCTATTTCTTTACCACAATTCATATACGATATCATTTCGATTCAAATCTCCATTAAAACATCGTAACTAAAGACAAAATTTGAATTTTTCCTTCTAAAAACCTCGTTTTAACCATTGCTAAGGATCTCTTGCAAGGAGTATTGATTAATGTTATTCATTATCAAACAGGTTTTTGATTCTAGACTAACACATCTACTTACAATGGATTGTTTTTCATATACTTAATTGAATTAACTACCTTGAAGCAATAAATTGTTTTGGTAATTAGTTTTGTCAGAATTCGTAATTGACCAAAATAACGCAACCACTTCAATGAAAGTTTTAAGACTAAAACGATTGAATTGAAGAGTAATCTTTATAAGATTCACCTTTGCTTCTCTAAGTAAAGACTCATTGAAATGAGTGGGAGCATTCTCTTAAACCGTTAAGATGAGGACGAGGTTAAAGAAGAAAAATTGGTATGGAATTGATACAAGGTTATGTTAAAGGTAAAGTTGTTGAGAATGACGATACTAAACCTATCAATCCCGACCGATAAAGTTTCCATTGTCTTAAATGTTGGACACGAGAAAGGAAACTACCCCAAATTATTGAAGAATCAACAAGTTAGTTGTGGGACATCTAATGGGATCTTCTTCTTTAAATGTTTATATGATTGACATAAATTTTGCTAGTACTACTTCGTCAATATTAGAAACCGGTGGTGGTTTTCATCATTATGTTTGATACATGGGATGATAAGAATATGACGACTAGCAACAATAATGTCGAGAGATAGAGTAATTGTGTACTCAATCTAGTTTTTGGATTTAAAGTTGTACTTAATTATGACTATTAAGTGCATAAACTCTAAATAAGGATATAAACTTGTTAAGATACAAAAGAGGTTTTCACTTTTTGTGACCCTATACACCACGATTTGATGTATGGCTAGCCCATTATCAAGGTGATTATATTCTAAACCAAACTAGTATAATATATATCATGTAGATGATGTAAGAATCAAATTGGTAACCCAAGATTAAACCTTAAATTTTGGAATGATGAACGCAAAGAGTTATCGAGTACTCTTGAAACCATTAGATTGTTAATGGTATATGCGTATCTTGTATTCAAAGCAAGATGTCTCGTGCCTTTTGGTTGAAAAGGAGATCGAGGTTGTATATCATCGATCCAAAATAGGTTGATCATTTTCTTTTACCAACGATATAAGTTGACGCTAATATGTTCACTTAATAAGGTAAAAGGAGAAATCTTTGAAGAATTTCAAAGAGTTCAAGGAATCACGATTTAGTCGTGATGGGATTATCAAAGTGAAGACTTTGATATAAGCCAAAGGAAATGTGATATAGTATCACAAGTTAATCTCTCTTAGCACGCATTATGGAATAATGTGTGATTAGATAAGAAATCAAACGCTATTCGATATGGTTTGGATTTCAATCAAGTTACTTTGAGTTACTTGATCCTTTTGGGGATTTTATAATTTTTGTCTAAATTATTTTTCCACTAAATCGAATCATATGAGATATGAAATGGTAAGGGTACCATGGTTGTAAGTTTTCACAAGAAACAAATGCTCATTTTTCCCTTGCAATTATCACGAGCACAACGGGTTTGCGGCTCATGTAGCTGTCTTTCTAAAATACAAGTTTATTTCTAGAAGACAGAGTGAGAGAAATTATTCAAGAGCCACAGAGAATGTTATGTCGCAAGAAACTGGTCTTTCTTGGCTACATGAGACGTTTTGTGTAAGACATTATTTCTTCAAAACCTAGGAGGTTAAATTCGTCACTTGTTAAAAATGATGAATTCATGCTACTTTTAAGAAAGTAAAGAGCTTATAACTTACAAAAGAAATTGTTTGATTCAAGTTGATTACTTCTAGAAAGTAATGAACATATGACTTACATAAGAGTGTTTAAGTCACAACTCAATACAAGGCTTAGAGCCATGAAAATCCGAAACGAAAGGCTTGATTAGTGACAAAGGGTTTTGCACTAATAAAGAGATATTTCAAAGCAAGATTGGTTGCAAAGAGTTTTGCACTAATTGAAATGATTAAGTCTATTTGGATCTTCTTAGGGATTGTGTTTCATTATGAGGATATGCATACAACAAGTGAATCTAAAACCCACTTCTTCAATAGAAGGAATGTATTCAATACATGTCATGAGTTTTATAGATTCTTGCAATCCTAAGATAATGTGAAACTTAAGAGAGGATCTTAAGTAGGACATCAATGAGTTAGAATCAACATTTTGATCATGTGGCAAAACATTTCTCGATAAGTCGAGAAGTTGTGTTTATACATGAAGTTTAGTGGGAGTTACGGAAATTTTAATTAGTCTGATATGTGGATGACATATTGATCATTGCGAATGATTTAAGACTTTTGGAGTATTATAATACATCTTTAATATACGGATTTATAAAGATAAATCCACGTGATATTAGCGTCAATAAGAAGTCTTATGTTGATAAGATTCATGACCAGTTCAATTAAATTGAACATATTTGATTGGTTTCATTTGCTTCCGCTGCCGGATCAATTAAATGAGTAATGATGTATAACACTTCATATACTTCGAGTATGATGAATTGTTTTCAAAATCGAATTTAAGTAATCTTTGCCAAGTAAGCCATAAAGATTACCCTTAAGTGCTTGCAGAAGCATTAAGGCTATGATGCAAAGTGTTTATGATGCAATTTTGTGTAAGGGTGTTACACAAGTGACAATTGTCAATTGAGATTGCGCATGGTTTCCGACAAAACCATAATCAAAACACATTAGGATGGTTAAGATACCATTGTGGCAATGTTAATTAAGAAGTAGATTTTCTAGAATCGTTCTAGGCAATAAAGAACAATGAGAGATATTGATAACGGAAATTGAGTACACTTGCAATCATGGGATGTGCAAGAAGGAAGAGTCCCGCACACTGCGAAAACAGTGGGAGCTATTCTAAGGATAGAAGGCATATGTCTTGATTGGATCTCGACACGTACTCAGAAAGTTTTGTAATGCAAATGTCTACATTATAACGGAAAACAAGTATGTAGTAAGGTTGAGTAAGGTGCAAGAAATTGATAAAACCTACTGACCAAAGCCTTCTTAAAGGCTAAACATGATGAGTCATGTCATTTCAATTGAATTGAGATGAATAACTACATTCAAGATCAAATTAGATTATAGAATATGAAATAGTAATCAGGCATTGACTATTCATATGTGATAATCGCATTTGTCGTTCGAGTTTTTACTTTAAAAGCTCCTTTATACTTTGTTACATCCAAACGGGTTGTAGAGACAACATTGAACCCCGTTAAAGTGAACACGGATTAGCATTGTATTCGCCCATAGTCAGTTGTATGAGGTGACGTCTCGAAGTGACTAGAGTGTGATGCGATTGATGGCAAGTTCAAGTGCCATAGAGTCATGTGAGATGACTAGTCGATCACATAGGCAGACTGTTAGGAACATTTTGTCCGGCCTTATGACCGCTTATAGAGTTCTGGCAAATTTATATAGCCTGGTCGTGGCGAGAGCTACTATAGTATTCAAATGAGTCGACTCTTTTGACTAAAGACTATTCGCCTAAGATGGCACAGTTTCAGATTAACTTTGATTTGTGTTACTACGACCTTCGTAAATGGGGTCAAATGGGCATATTTTGGGTTATGATGGCTGTGGCTAGTCGAAGGGAATGAGTGCGATAGGAATTGTCCACCCCTTTGTCTTGGTTATAACAATATCTCAGGGCCACTCGAGGAGTAATGAACTGGAAATGCGTGGCCACGCTCGGATGGTATCCAGAGTGGATAAATCCGGTCAAGCAGGTATTCTCCAGATCGAGGAAACCACTCTCGATATGATCACTTGCAAGTACGATCAGAAAGACACCTTGCATTGAGTGGGAGATAGTTATAGGACAAGAGAATTGGTGACGCACACTTGTCGAGGACAAGTGGGAGATTGTTGGGAAATGTGTCCTCAACAATAGTGCGCTCACATGATTTAAATATCATTATTAAATCTCATTTTAAGAATACATATGGGATGTAATATTTTACAGTCAACTGGTCCACACATATCGGTAATGATTGGCTAACTAGAGTTTGACATTACTGTCGTGCGACGGTGGTGATCAGTTGATCCCCTTAGGTCATACCTATAGGGAAATACTCTTAATTGATTATTTAATTGATCGTATACCGATACGAGTTAATTAAATTACTTAAAATTGATGGATGATTTTGTGAGTAAAATTTACGTATCTTATTGTAAATATGATTAAATAAGACACGGTCTAAGTAATCGAATTATTTTATTACTTGGATGAAATTATTGTTTACAGAAAAAATTGAAACAGAATGAATAAATTATTATAAATACAGAATGTTGTAGTTTATAATTTGGAAACATTTTGGTACGAGTAATTACGAATTACTAGTCGATTTTGTAAATGACATATTTTATAAGTATGTTGATTTTTAATATGATAAAAATACATTGCATTGTAACATGTCATGTAACATGTTACATGTGACAAATTTGAAAAATGACAAAATAAAATGGATTCTCCATTTTATACCTAAAACCGAAAATATGGGTGAGTGTATAGTTTATATTGTGTTATTTATTTTTAAATGGAAACACAATCATAACACTAGGTAGTAGGCTTGCATGCCTAGTCTCTTGTGAAGAGCAAAAATGAAAGCTATTGGGCAACCTACCCAAAGCCATTTTTTCGGCCAAAATGAAAAGAAAAGAGAGGGTTTTCTTTTTCCAATTAATTCATTCATACAACAATATAATTTTCTAGTGTTAGAAAATTAATATACTCTCTACATATTGTGAAATCTAGAGAAATAAAATCTCACAAAACACCACCTCTTGACTGAAATTTTCAAGAGCCAAAATACAATTTATTTTGTGTCAATTTTATTGTAAAACTAATATTATTACTAGATCTAAATAGTATTGGTTTATTAAGATGTATTCCTTGGGTATATGATTTTGGGAGGGATTCTACATTTGAGTCCTTGTTCATCCATTGAGGAAAGCACAAGAACAAAAGAGAAGGAGATCTCTTTTGTGCCCATATGAACCGAAATCACAATGTAAGAACATGATTTCTTCTCTATTTTATCATTTGTTTGCATGCATAAAATCCATATTTAATTTTATGACAAATTAATTTATAACATATATGAGTATGTTTATGTATAAAGATCTACATTTCCTTCAAATCTTTCATACAAAAGTCAAAATGTTCAAAACCCTCAACCAATATACACCCCACCTCCAATGAGAAATCAAGCTCAAAGACTCTTTTACAACCAAAGCCAAAGTTATCAAATCAACCTTCATACAATCAAACAAATGACCAAGGCTTTGATGTTCAAAAAGCGGTCCTCCAAATGCAAAAGAATCAACAAGAAATTTTCACTCAAATGCAAAAAGATATCCAAGCAAAAGACATCACCATCAACAACATACTATCCCACACAAAGATGTTGGAAACCCAAATGACTGAATTAGCATCTTCTAGCTCTCAAAGACAAAAAGGGCAATTACCACCTCAAGGTAATCCCCCAAGATATAAATCGGTTAGTGCCATCCACTTGAGAAGTGGTACAAGGTATGAAGGGCGAAGGAGCCAATTGGTGATGACGTTGTGGAGGCTAGTGACAAGCAAAGAGTTGAGAACTCTAAGGAAGAAGAAGAACCCACCATCCAAGAAGTTTCAAAGAAGAAAAATGAAGAGAAGGCTAAGGAGAAAGAGCCTATTGTGATTAGACTTCCATTTCCAAGTCGTCAAGCTAAGCCTAAGTTTGATGAACAACTTAGAAAGTTCATGAAGATTGTGAAGAACATAGAAGTCTCAATCCCATTCACGGAATTGATAAATCATGTTCCGGCCTATGCAAAGTACATGAAAGACATTCTTACAAAGAAGAAATCCATCCGGAAGCTAGAGACTATTGCTTTCACTAAAGTGAGTAGTGCTATTCTTCAAGGAAGTTCCCCTCCAAAACTCAAAGATCCGGGAAGCTTCTCTATTCCATGCACCATTGGCGACACTACAATCAACAAAGCATTATGTGACCTTGGAGCAAGTGTAAGTGTCATGCCATACTCGGTGTGCAAGAGGCTAGGAATGAGAGAGCTCAAATGCACCAATATTACTCTTCAAATGGCAGATCGATCAACAAAGATACCTCTAGGGATATGGGAGGATGTGCCCGGGAGAATTGGCAAGTTCTTCATCCCGGTAGACTTTATCATTGTAGACATAGAGAAGGATTCCAACATTCCTATCATTTTAGGAAGACCTTTCTTACATACCACGGGAGCGGTGATTGATGTGAAGCATGGAGAGCTCACACTTGAAGTGGGAGATGAGACAATCACTTTTAACCTTGACAAGACAATGAGAGCTCCCGACTACATGAGCCATGTTTCATGATCGATCATTATAGCCGAGAAAGTGATAGGAAGAAGTTGGCATCTCAATGCAAAGATCAAGCTATGGGTAAAGAATCACCACCCATATGGAAGAAGAAAGTTGATAACTCTCAAGATGCTCCATCCAAAGAGCAAGAAAATCTTCAAAGTAATGAGAGCTTGAATAGCTCGCCACCAATCATGACAAGAGAAGAAGAATGCCTCATTGGCCATGACAACAAGAAAGAGGAGTTGTTTCCATCAACTCATGATACCATTGGGAAGTAAGCTAGTGAAGTATGTGGTCTATGGGATGATGAATTTGAAGGATTAGTCAATCCCTACATTGGCAATGCTATGACCTTAGACCAAGGCTTTGGTGACCATCTTGACTCAAGTCACCATCATGAAGAACACAATGTGCAAAGGTCTATTGAAGATCTTTATAATGACAATAAACAAGCCTTCGATTACTTCTACAAGATGTTGAGCAACATCAACAACACCTTGGCTATGCCCCCTTGACATCTCATTTCAAGAATGAGAGTTTGGTGGAGTCCTCCCTAAACCACCATTTGTAAATATTCTAACTCTTAACTTGTATTTTATTTCTTGTATTGCATTTTTGTCAATTTTGAATTTACAATTTTTATACTTTGATCAAGATTTTCATTATGAGAAAAAGTGAGGGAGGATTTTAATGTGTTTTGATGTGTAGTGTTTGCTTTAGTGTGGGGATAGCAATTGCCTAGGCTATCCGAGCCTTCATAGTGCACCCACAATGTTGAACAAAGGAATGAAGAAGAATAATTTGGGAAATGTAAGAATTCTCGTGGGTGCTGTACAGGAGAAGATCCGAGCGTCTGAGCTGGAATCCACTCATCTTGGGCATGATCCGAGCGTCCCGGTCTCAAGACGCTCGTCTTGGGAGAGCTAAAGTGAAAATTTTGGGACTGTTCTAAAATCCGAGCAGATTGAGCAGAAGGCGGTCGTCTCAGCAGGAATCCGCTCGTCTCAGTGGAAATCCGTGCGTCTTGACCTGTGCAAAAATTTAAGATTCACTCTGCCTATGAATCCGAGCGTCCCCAAGAGAAGACGCTCGTCTCCTACAAAATCTGCCCGTCTCCATATTAATCCGCGCGTCTTACCACGGGTTCTAAATTCTTCAGCTGACTGCTTAAGGATCCGAGCGTCTTGGTAGAAATCCGCCCATCTTCCCCTGCTGCTGCTATAACACGGGATTAAAATCCTTTCATCCCCAATTCATTTCTTCCTTTCAAAACACAAACACACACCCATAAACCCTCAAAACCCTCAATCCCCTCATCAACAAAACTCAAAATCCTCACCCAAATTCACCAAAATCAAACCCAAACTTCCTCAAAACACAATCAAAATACTCCTTTATCAACAAAACACCAACCAAACATCCAAATCCTCAAAAATTGAATTGATTTTCTAGGGTTTTAAGGCAAAATTCTAAAAACCCATAATCAATTTGGGATTAGTTTGAAACTTGAGGAGACTAGAAGCATTCAAGCAAAGTTTTGTTGATACAACCTTGAAAAGGAGAAGAAATGGCATGAACTAAAGGTGGAAACAAGGCACCTACAACTTCCAATCTTTCAAAAACGAAACAATCTCTTCAAGCCTCAAAGGCTTTGGTAGTGCGACAAGCAAGGGTGGAGATTCAAGAAGTTGGTACTCCTATGGTGGAAAATACTCCTATTTCGGTCATTGAACAACTACAAGATTATCCGGAGGTAATTTTCACAAACGATTCTCATAGGGAAGCATTTATGTCCCTTGCTAGAAAAACCATTTTGCCTACCAAATTCATTTGTCAAGATGCCTTAGATAAGTTGGGTGTTCTTGAGAGGACCAAGAACTTTTCCGAGTCTATGAAATTTCTTACCATCTTTGAGATGCAATAATTGACATACCCCTCCCTTACTATGGAGTTTGTAAGCTCATTAAAGGTAACTAATGTCTTGAATTTGAAAAGTGTTGAATTCCGCCTAGAAAATAAGGATAGAAAGATGACCTTGGAAGAGTTTGGGAAAGTGTTTGGTCTTGTAGAGCATTCCCATTATGATAAGAAGCCCTTGAAATATGACCCCGCACCTTTATGGAAGGCAATCACCGGAAGAAAATTTGAGTCTTACCATGATTGTCATGTTCTTTATGTCCACCATCCGGGCATAAGAGTATGGCATAAGGTTGTTGGGAACACTTTGATCGCAAGAAAGGGTACTAATCATTTTACCGAACTCGACTTTGTCTACTTTGAATACACCATGAATGTCAACAAGAAGTTCACCAAAGAATACAACATACTTCAACTCCTAATTGAACGATGGCTTACAATTGACCATGGTAAAGAAGGAGCGGCTTTTATCATTAATGGCGGCTTGGTGACATGGTTAGCAAAATACTTCAATCCGGGGTTTAACAAGGAAAAGACATACAAACCGGTTAGAGGTGGAAACCTTCTTGATTTAGCCACTATGATGAACAAGTTCCATTGGATCAAGAACGACAATCTTGACAACAAATTTGAGTGTTCACCAAGGAAGCTAAGTCCTTCATCTTGCCAAGAAAGATTTGTCGTCTCAATGTTCGAAGCACAAACTATCTTCTTCCACTCTCCGGTGAAGCCGAGATGATCATGCAACAACATAGGGAAACCAATACCGAGTCGTCCTCCTCCTCTATTGTGACTCCACCCTACCCGTTTACCTACCAAGAATTCCGACCCAAAGATGTTGAGGTAGGTAACGATTATTTGACTCAATTGATGCAACATATGCATAAGGAAGCTTATGAGGACCGGGTCAATGCTTACCGGGCCCAATATCCGCCCCTTCTACACCTAGATAGGCAAGGACTCCTTGACCCATCATGTCCTTTGCCTAGTTGGGTGGATAGGAAAGTGCTCTTTCTTAATGCTCCTAGAGATGCTAGCATGGGTGGTGAGGTTACCAAGGGGAAGGAGATTGTTGTTGAGAGTGAGGAAGAAGAAGAAGAGGAAGATGAGGAAGAAGAGGTTCAAAGTTCAAGTGATGATGGTGAAGCCTCCGGGTCCATGGAGGTAGATGATGATGATGATGATAATGAGGATGATGAAGATAACGATGATAGTGATGTCGCCATGAGCGGTAATTGAGGTTTGACAAGCTTTTTGGAGGATGCCTCAACCCATTGTGAGTTTCCTACACCTCCTTTTAGCTTTGTCTTTACATCATTTTAATTTATTCTTGATCATGAGTTTTGTGTCCTAGCAACACCTAGAGGACTCCCACCTTGATTTCATTGAGGTGTCTTATATTGTTCCCTCCATGAAAATCCAAAATGACAAACTAGTTTCGTGCATAGCATTCTTGTGCATGAACTCCCTCATTTCTACACTAGAAATAGTGTCTTACTTCGTTTAGGGAAGTTCAAGCATAAGCATTGGGAGTCAATTCAAATTGTGCTCTCCAACCAACAAAATTCATGCATCATATAGTATAGTTTAGAATGCATTCACTTGTTTATATTTCATATAGTTTGCATTTAGTGTATAAATCATGCATTCTCATATTAGCTTGCATAATTTCCTATCGTATTGGCCATTGAGGACAATGCCCATACTAGTGTGGAGATGGGAAATTCTAACTTGACTTTTAAAACAAAAATGATAAAAATTGAAAATTTTTGAAAAATACAAAAACATGTCTTTTTATTTCATAAACAAAAACCCATAAAAATTTAAAAATTTCAAAAAAACCAAAAACATGTTCATTCCCTTATAG